>NW_024089019.1:0-6003 GCF_014356525.2 Nilaparvata lugens | reverse complement strand
AAAAAATGCAGGCGAGCGAAGCGAGTGCTGATCACATTCTTGGACGATGCAGTCGGGCGACAAGGGGGCGGAGCCCCTGGCTGGACGGATATGGCGAGCGAGCGAGCCTGACGGCTAATGATTTATAATTTAGAATGAAACCATTTTCTCCTGATGAGTTTTGTCGTGATAGCGTATTGATCAGGCTACATCCTACATCAAACGTTAAGTGTACAAATACTGTCTCACTTTAAAAAATACTTCAGTCATGATTCATGTGAGAGATGAGTTATTTTGGAATGAATATTTCTCTCTTGCAATAAGTATTTCGTCCTTTTTAAATTTATCTTATTATCTCAATTTATTTGAGGAGTACTCGATACTGTCCTAGCTAATGGACTGCACACTCGTACTTTATAACAATATTGATAGTTAAAACGAGCAAGGGTTACCTGCTAGTACAATACTTATTCACGTAACCTGAACATGATGTTCTTCAAATAACATTTGGTATGATATTTATAGTAAGGTCCATTTTATGATGACGGTATTAATTGCCATTGGTGTTGCTATCCTAGTCTATCATTCAACAAAGCAGATAGCGCTATCCTCTACTAGCTCGGCAATGTTGCCAGTTTGTCTTTAACACGCGAGTAGTGGCACGGACTTGCATTACGTCAGTGGTGGCGCTGAGCATTTTGCTCACACTCACCCCTTAGGCTCCTACAATATAAACAGTTGGTTTTGACAATGCTCTTTCAATATTTATCAATTTCTAATCTTCTCAACGTGTTTTATGTTATAATATATATTAATAGAAAATAATAACATAATACATGGAGGAGATTCCAAAAATACATACTGCAATTATTGTTAGAATTCATCATTTTTACTTTCTTGCCCTATTACCATAGGTAAGGAAAGTATTGCTTTCCAAAAAAAAAATAAATCTATCCAATTTCTATACGTTCAGGTCCCCTGAGTCCAAAAAAGTGGTTTTTTGGGTGTGTGTGTGTGTGTGTATATGAGTGTATGTGCGTCTGTGTACACGATATCTCATCTCCCAATTAACGGAATGACTTGAAATTTGGAACTTAAGGTCCTTACACTATAAGGATCCGACACGAACAATTTCGATCAAATGCGATTCAAGATGGCGGCTAAATGGCGAAAATGCGGTCAAAAACAGGGTTTTTCGCGATTTTCTCGAAAACGGCTCCAACGATTTTGATCAATTCCTACCTAAAATAGTCATCGATAAGCTCTATCAACTGCAACAAGTCCCATATCTGTAAAAATTTCAGGAGCTTCGCCCCATCAATGCAGATAGATTCCAATTATTAGGCTCCAGATACAATTGAAAGAAAAAAAATCAAGTGGAGTAGATTGAGCATGAAAATCTCTACAATTGATGTTCAGTAACATTTTCACCTAAAATTGAAAATAGCTTTAAATTCGAGAAAATGTGATTATTCAATTGCAAATTATTGTTGATCTATTTATTTACTATGAAGAGATAGCAGACCGTATGTGTGACCCAGCGTTATTGCCCTGTCACCAGCTGGCTCAAATATTTGGAATAGTAGACTTGAGATGCGCGGGAACACTAGCGTCAGGTGATCAATTTTCATAACGGCAAGGAAAGTTGTGGAGTGCGAATTAGTTGTGGAGTGCGATACATTGAAATTAGTTAACGTTCATTCTGTCATCCTCAAACTGTTCAAGGACTCAAACTGTTCAAGATTGTCTAGAGGACAGTCACAGCGAGGATTACATGAGCTGCCAACCTTGGAAAACGAAAATTCCCAAAGCTAGATACAAAAGTCACAATTGTGCGGCGATTTGCCGCGGGCGCGACTAGTCGCGTGTTAAAATGGAACCTATATTTTTTGGAATTGTTGATGTTTGTAAAATGTGGGTGGAGAGCGGTTTTGGGTTGAGTCTGTTACTTTCTCCCAGTCATTGCTATATGATTTGTGATTGTATTGATAAATGAAATTGAATTAAATATTTACTGGTGCTGGTGAGATGTTGTGATATCATTCTATCCATGATGAAAAACTGAGATTTTGTCTTGTGCTGTGCCTGTTAGTCCTTCCCCTATCATTTTTGAAGAATTGTGTTTAGTTCATCAATATCACTAGTGATAGTTCAGACAAAATCCCAGTGCTTTCATCAACAATATATTACTTTCCTTGCCCTATTACCATAGGTAAGGAAAGTATTGCTTTCCAAAAAAAATCAAGGTACCCTAATTTCATGTTTTCTATACTTTTCAGGTCCCCTGAGTTCAAAAACATGTTTTTGGGTGGTGTCTGTGTGTGTTATGTGTGTGGTGTGTGTGTGTGTGTGTGTGGTGTGTGTGTGTGTGTGTGGTGTGTGTTTGTGGTTGTGTGTGTGTGTGTGTGTGGTGTGTGTGTGGTGTGTGTGTGTGGTGTGGTGTGTGTGGTGTGTGTGTTGTGTGTGTGTGTGTGTGTGTGTGTATGCCTGGGAACACGATAACTCCATTCCTAATTAACCGAGTGACTTGAAATTCAAAAATTAAGGTCATATACCATGAGACCCGACATAAGAAATCGATAAAATTCAATTTTATTCAAGATGGCGGAAAATTGGCGGATAATTACTAAAAAAACATGTTCTGCACGTTTTTCTCGGAAACGGCTCCAACGATTTTCTTCAAATTTATACCATGATAGTATTTATAAGCCCATCAACTGGCATGAGTCTCAATCCTGAGAAAATTCCATGAGCTCCGTAATATTCTTGAGAAAAATGGCGGATAATGATAGAAAACCATGTTTTTGAGTCCAAAAACATGATTTTTGGGTGTTGGTCTGTGTGTGTGTGTGTGTGTTGTGTGTGTTGTGTGGTGTGTGTGTGTGTGTGTTGTGTTGTGTATGTGTGTATGTCTGTGAAAACCGATAACTCCATCCTAATTAACCGATGACTTGAAATTTCAAACTCAAGGTCCTTATACCATGAGGACCCGACAATAAGAAATTCGATGAAATTCAATTCAAGATGGCGGAAAAATGGCGAATAATGACTAGAAAAACCATGTTTTTCACGGTTTTCTCGAAAACGGCTCTAACGATTTTCTTCAAATTCATACCATGGATAGCTAGCCATTCATAAGCCCTATCAAATGACTTGAGTGTTTTTCTGGGAAAATATTGCAGGAGCTCCGTAATATTCTTGAGAAAAATGGCGGATAATTACTAAAAAACCATGGTTTTCACGATTTTCTCAAAAATAACTTGACCGATTTTTTTCAAATTCATACCCTGTATAGTTATTATCAGCTCTATCAACTGGCATGAGTCTCCTTCTGGGAAACCAATGGGGTCGACCCCATCCTCGGGAAATGGACTTAGTAACCTCCTTCTCGTGCATGAGGTAGGAGGTAGCGCAGTTCATAAAAAGAACACATAGTCGAGATATTCATCTATAGAACAGCTGTTTTGACGACTTTAAAAAAAGACGACTAGAAAAATCATCGAATCCACAATTACACAAAGGAAAAAAGTACTGTGAAAACAATTATATGAACACATATACAGAAGTCTGATCGTAGTTTCAATATTGAGCAAGGAAAGTTGTGTGAAAGTACCACACCAGATTTTTTTTGTCTTGAAACAGTTTCAAGATTTGGAGTTAGTTCCAACTATTGAAGCGTCAATGGCCCTATTGCATGGTGAAATATACAAGCTTATATTTCTCAATATAATAATACTATAGTAAGTTCCACTTTTTAATGGCAGTGGTGGAAGACAGGAGACAACGTTGTCGTGTCGATTCTCTGTGTTGTCAATGCCTTCTATAGACGGTATCTGATACAGGTTTATTGATGTCATATTAACTGTTGATTCTCGTTTCTCGATAGCCCTATCCGCTTTGTTGAATGATAGACAAGGATAGCAATACCAATGCTAATCAAACACTGCCATTAAAACGTAGACATCACGATAATACGGATGAAAATATAAATGTTGTTTATTTCCGTTTTTCATTCTATTGTAAATTTCGTTTTTCACTCATGTGTAAAAGAAGGTTTCTCTAATTGGTTCTCGTGGAATCATTCATTATTTTTTACTTTCCTTGCCCTATTACCATAGGTAAGGAAAGTATTGCTTTCCGAAAAAAATTAAGGTACCGCAATTTCTAAATTTCTCATCTCCCAATTAACGGAATGACTTGAAATTTGGTCTTCAATATAAGGATCTGGACACGAACAGTTTCGATCAAATGCAATTCAAGATGGCGGCTAAAGTGGCAAAATGTTGTCAAAAAAAGGGTTTTTCGTGATTTTCTCGGAAACGGCTCTTCAAGATGGCGGCTAAAGTGGCAAAATGTTGTCAAAAACAGGGTTTTTTTGTGATTTTCTCGGAAACGGCTCCAACGATTTTGATCAAATTCATACATGAAATTGTCATCGATAAGCTCTATCAACTGACACAAGTCCCATATCTGTAAAAATTTCAGGAGCTCCGCCCCATCAATGCAGATAGATTCCAATTATCAGGCTTCAGATACAATTGAAACAAAAAAAATCAAGTGGAGTAGATTGAGAATGAAAATCTCTACAATTATTGTTCAGTATCATTTTCACCTAAAATTGAAAATAAGCTTAAATTCGAGAAAATGTGATTATTCAATTGAAAATTATTGTTGATTCTATTAAATCATTCACTATGAAAAGATAGCAGACCTCATGTGTGTCTCCAGCGTTATTGCCCTGTCACCAGCTGGCTCAAATATTTGAATAGTAGACTTGAGATGCGCGGGAACACTAGCGTCAGTTGATCAATTTTCATAACGGCAAGGAAAGTTGTGTGAGTGCGCCACACCAGATTTTTTTATCTTTTTTTACGAGAAAACACTAATCGAGAGAGAAAAACTAAGGATACTCCTTGTACTATTTTTTCCCAAATTTTTATAACATTTTAAATGTCCGAAATAGGGTTATGATTTCATTCTTCTAAAATTAAGTCTATTTTCACTCAACAACAAGAACTGAAATTTTCTAATTTTGACGGCTGAGAACTGGATGAAAACACACAAGAATCACACTCGAATTACTATTAATTGTAAGATTTAAAAATTAATTTAATGGAAATTTTATTGGAATTTAACCACTTTTGGTGCAACCGAGCCTAATAATGATAGAAATATTGAATGAAAAAGACTAAGAAATTGTCAAAAACCACAGATTTATTGATTTATTGTTATCAATAAATCATTGGTTTTTGACAATTTCTTAGTCTTTTTCATTCAATATGAATAATTACCACAATATCAACTTCTCAACTACACAAAAAGTGATCTATATATATATAAAAGCGAAATGGCACTCACTCACTGACTGACTGACTGACTGACTCACTCACTCACTCACTCACTCACTCGCAGAACTAAAAATCTACCGGACCAAAAACGTTTAAATTTGGTAGGTATGTTCAGTTGGCCCTTTAGAGGCTGTCACGTTATTCTTTATATTAAAATAACGATTAGCCTCCTGCTTGGTATCAGTCGGTAAAGCATGAGATTTAATATAATTAGGGCGTGGTTTTTCTAATAGTATTCAGTCTTAAAAAATCTTGATAGGCCTAGATATGGGCTTCTCCAATAACTCTTGTAATTCAATAATAATAATATATATATATATAAATGATACTTATACTACAGAGATGAGGAATATAAAATAAATTGCACACCATGAAAATTTTACACATATATTATACAAATAATGCAAAGATCAGTCGAGGCAAAAAATATATATAGAGCGGTAAAAAATATAATATAAAAATAGAACAATATTTGAAATCAATAAAAATATCACAGGCTAACTTTATATTCTAGATTTATGGCACGAATCATTACCATGTGCCTTTATCTTGAAATCATATGCATTCTTTGGCATGTAGCTGTGACATGTACTTGCTAATACTTGTCTGCTTGGATAATTCAATCATAAATATGTGCTCTAAGATCAGCTTAATAAATTAGCCACTAATAATCCAA
>NW_024089018.1:0-5929 GCF_014356525.2 Nilaparvata lugens | reverse complement strand
CTTTAACTTTTACAAAATCATTAGTAAGGTACTACGCTCTAAAATATTTGGGGTCCTCTTATGGTGGCATTTGGCTGGCGGTGCTGGTTCTCCTTTCTCAAGTTTTACAGATCCTATTTCCGACTTTCAAATTAGCATAAAATTTAAATATCTTAGTCCTCCGCCATTTAGGTTCAAATAGATCTTACAAAAATACCAAAATATTACTTAGATTGTATGATTAATAATTCTTTGCTTTCGAGCCATATCGATAACATAGACTATATAACAATTCAACATAGATTCCGAACATTTATAGAAATATATATAAATATTTTTGAATTGGCCTACAATTGCCGCCTATTAACTGCCGTTTTACTATTGGTGCATGCAAATTTTTTTGGTATTCATGCGCCTGGTACCTCTTATTTCCTGAATACATTAAATTTTTTTATTTGGTTTTTTATTTATGCCTTTACATGCTAGCTAATATTCTATACATTAATATTAATTCCATGCTACCTATAATTAGCCACGTGAAGGTGTTTTTTCACATTGCACACCATCTGATTGCAATAAAGCTCTGCCAAGGGGTTTTGGTCAGATTCTACGTTTCTCGGTTTGATCGATCTCTAGGTCACCGATCCGTGAATACATGTACATAACCTCAATCTTCAAATATTTTATATAATAATCTATTTATGAGCAATAAAATTCCTTCAAATCCTTTTTAGGTTTTTGTACCATTTAGCCAGAACATTACTGTTACTGTTACTATTACTGTTTCTGTTAGGGCTTTTTATCTACCCAGATTTAATACTTTACACAATGTAGAAATATAATAAAATGGCAGAATATTTAATCTCTAACCTATACATATTTAATCTATATTTAAGCTATTTCGGACTATGTGTTAGGAAATTTGGGAGATGAATAGCTCAAGGTTCCTCTCTCTATATTTGATAATGTACTTATGGTATAAATGAATAAAGAATCATGAAAATTTACTTTTCATTTATTGACGAATATCTCAATTTCCATGCATTTAAGAATTAATATTGGATCAGATATACTGGTAACAGCTTTCATCTAAATTATCTCATTTACTTTTAATTTATTGACGAATATCTCAATTTCCATTCATTTGAGAATTAATATCGAATCAGATATACTGGTAACAGCTTTCATCTAAATCATCTCAAATAAGAATGAACGGTTAAGGTTATCTTATTTTTCCTCTCCCTATCTTTTTGATAATGTACTTATTGTATAAATGAATAAAGAATAAAGAATCATGAAAATTTTTTTTTCATTCATTGGAAAATATATTTCATTGGCGAATATCTCAAACAAGAATTAATAATATTACATCAGTTATACCGGCAATAGCTATCATCTATGGAAGGCAGAGAAGCATCAATATTGTTCTTCTATCTTCCTCCACTGCCATTATAACGTGGACTTCACTGTAGCTTTTTAAACGTCATTCGTTTGGATATCTTCTCTATGAGAATTTAAAAATTAACTAAAAATTTGTGAATAAATTTAAAAATAAATAGATTTAAAAATTAATTAACGTTCATTTTATACTACCAATGAGTCACTGTAATCCTAGCAGCCGGCTGAAGTTTGTTAAGCATTTGGATATTATTATTCGCAACTGCTGTGACGCAGTCAATTTTGAAGTTGAAGTTTACTCCAGTGGAAATGACTTCCGGCCTGTGACGGAGTCAGGCTCGGCCTATCAGCTAAGACGTGACCCGAGCGCAAATTGAAATAAAGGTCTCCCGAAATTGGACTCTCAAATATTAACAAGACCCGGCCTGCTATTTTGCTAAGGCTCCACGGTACCTTATTAGGCATCCTGACAAGATGAGTTGACGTGTTTGCGTACGGGGGTTTTCAACAGAGTTTTACGGAATTTTTGAATATTTCAAAAACAAGAAAAATATTGGACTCATTAGATGTGGATCTGAGACTTGAATAACCTTTTTTGACGAGGTTTTTAATTACATTTTTTCAATTATTTCCTGATTAATGAAATAAAAACACACACAACACATATATTGTCAAATTCTACAGTTTTATTTGGTACCATGATTCTGTACCAAATATACAACTGTAGAATTTGTCAATATATGTGTGTTTTACTTTCCTTGCCCTATTACCATAGGTAAGGAAAGTATTGCTTTCCGAAAAAAATTAAGTTACCCCAATTTCCAAATTTCTATACGTTTCAAGATCCCCTGAGTCCAAAAAAGTGGTTTTGGGTATTTGTCTGTATGTGTGTGTGTGTGTTGTGTGTGTGTGTGTGTGTGGTGTGTGTGTGTGTGTGTGTGTGTGATGAGTGTATGTGCGTCTGTGTACACGATATCTCATCTCCCAATTAACGGAATGACTTGAAATTTGGAACTTAAGGTCTTTTCAATATAAGGATCCGACACGAACAATTGCGATCTGATGCAATTCAAGATGGCGGATAAAATGGTGAAAATGTTGTCAAAAACAGGGGTTTCGCGATTTTCTCGATAACGGCTCCAACGATTTTGATCAAATTTATACCTAAAATAGTCATTGATAAGCTCTATCAACTGCAAGTCCCATCTCTGTAAAAATTTCAGGAGCTTCGCCCCATCTATGCAAAGTTTGATTTTAGATTCCCAATTATCAGGCTTTAGATACAATTTAAACAAAAAAATCCAAGTGGAAAAGGTTGAGCATGAAAATATCTTCAATTACTGTTCAGTAACATTTTCACCTGAAATTGAAAATATAAGCTCGAAATTTGAGAAAATGTTATTATTTCAATTACAAACTGTTGGCAACTGTTGATTCTATTAAATCATTCACTATGAAGAGATAGCAAACTTCGTGTGTCTCCAGCCTTATTGTCCTGTCACCAGCTGGCTTGGATCTTTGAATAGTAGACTTGAGATGCGCGTGAACACTAGCGTCATGTGATAAATTCTCATAACGGCAAGGAAAGTTGTGTGAGTGCGCCACACCAGATTTTTTTTCGTTATGGAACGGTTCTATAACATTGACAGTGACGCAGTCGTATTTCCTGATTACTGAGGGAAAATGAACAGTTTCAGTAATTCAAGTTATGAGTGAGTATTAGTAATTTGAGTTATTGATATGAAGCTTGGACTTGGATAACCTTATCTGACGAACTTTTCATTTATTCCCTCATTGTTTCAAGCAAATAGGCAATACTGATAGCAATTCAAAAAAAAAAAACTTTTTGAAGAATAAATGAATAAATAAATAGATAAATTCAAGTCTGATTTCTAGTCCAACAGAATAAAATCAAGACGTTTTGATTGAATAGGTTCTGAAACCAAATTATTACAAAAGTACGTGAATCACATTAGCCTACATATTATTACTGGTGTTCTGCCCTAGGGCAGGTCTAAACATGATTCCTCCTTCTCCATTCCTCTCTGTCCTGTGCAATTCTCTTCATCTTGGAGTACTTTCCCTCCTCCCTGATATCATCCACCAACTTCACTCTTTTTCGTCCCAGCACCCTCCCTCCTTGCACAGTCCCTTCCATTGTCTCCACAAGCCTACATAATGATCTTATAATTAAATTAGTATAATATTTTTTATTGTAATCTCATTTTTGAATATAATTAGCGTAATGTAAATGTGAATGCTCCTGAATTAAATGAATGTAGAACGTGTATAGTGGGATTTACTTTAAACTATTAGGATATATATCACATTATGGATAACATCATTTGGATGTGAACTGAGAATGAACAACAACAGGTCTAAACGTCATCACTGCTAAAAAGTAAGTGTTTCCACTTGAAACTTTTTTCTAATTCAATGTTCAATGTTCTTATTCATCAACATTACAATATTAAATAGTTTAATAAAATCTGGTGTGGCGCACTCACACAACTTTCCTTGCCGTTATGAAAATTAATTACCTGACGCTAGTGTTCCCGCGCATCTCAAGTCTACTATTCAAATATTTGAGCCAGCTGGTGACAGGGCAATAACGCTGGAGACACACATGAGGTCTGCTATCTCTTCATAGTGAATGATTTAATAGAATCAACAATAATTTGCAATTGAATAATCACATATTCTCGAATTTGAAGCTTATTTTCAATTTTAGGTGAAAATGTTACTGAACATTAATTGTAGAGATTTTCATGGTCAATCTACTCCACTTAATTTGTTTTGTTCCAATTGTATCTGAAGCCTGATAATCGGGAATCTATCTGCATTGATGGGGCGGAGCTCCTGAAATTTTACAGATATGGGACTGTGGCTGTTTGATAGAGCTTATCGATGACTCTTTTAGGTATGAATTTGATCAAAATCGTTGGAGCCGTTTCCGAGAAAATCACGAAAAACCCTGTTTTGACAACATTTTCGCCTTTTAGCCATCTAGAATTGCATTTGATCGAAATTGTTCGTGTCGGATCCTTATAGTGAAAGGACCTTAAGTTTCCAAATTTCAAGTCATTCCGTTAATTGGGAGATGAGATATCGTGTACACAGACGCACATACACTCATACACACACACACACACACCACCACACACACCAACACACACACACAACACACCACACACACACACACACACCACACACACACACACACACACACACCCCACACAACACACACACACACACACACCACAACACACACACACACACACACCACACAACACACAACACACACACAACACCAAACACACACCACACACCACACACACACCACCACAGCCAATACCCAAAAACCAGTTTTTTGTTGACTCATGGGACCTTGAACGTATAGAATTTAGAAATTGGGTACCTTTAATTTTTTTCGGAAGCAATACTTTCCTTACCAATGGTAATAGGACAAGGAAAGTAAAAAAAGGATGCACAATACAGACATGAACTGGATGGTTCCAATATAGATAGCCTCTGGTTCAAATAATGCTAACAGCTCATAGTGTATCAAACTATAGTGCCTTTCATAATGTGATGACCCAGTGAACTCATAGTATGTGTGTAGAATAACAATGTGACAAACGCCGACTTTGACTGAAACCACAGATCTGATGTGTTTAGTTGGTCTATGCTAGAACCAAACGGTGTTCCAATCCAATTTCACAAACGAATTGGTATCTAGTTCATAGGATGTGCAGTCAGTCCTTTCACGATTTGCATTCGAATTTGGAGAATTCAAAGAGGCTTTGCTCCAGTGAAAGAGTTTCTGTGTGAGCTCTTTTGAATAATATCGATCCAGGAGCGGATAAAATTTAGACGAGAGATGCTGTGTGCTCTCTCTCTCTCTTCTCAAACCGTTGCGAATAGCATGAAATATTCATGATATTGAATGTGGGGCTGCAGTTGAACATTGTTGACTGGAGATTATCAGGGGATGAAAGGGAATAGAACGTCTAGAGTTATTTTTTCAGGTTTCAATTTGCATTGTTCAAGTAATTGTTGCAGGATTATTCTGTATATGAAGTGAGAAAGAGTGTAGTGTTATTTTTAATTAGTATTACTAATTTCTGTAGCGCGGATTCCATAATCACAGTTCGAAGCTGATAGACCTTTTCTAAGACCTTTAACTAAGGTGATATTTATTTCAAACTGTCATCATTGTCTCAGTAGGAAGCAAGAAACCGTTTGGCGGTTTCGGATGGACACGTTAAGCCGTCGGTCCCGGCTGCCTAAAAAGCAGTCGTTAGGTCATGTCAGAGGCCCTGAAATTGATCAGTGCGACCTGAAACTCTGACACCAGACCAGAGCCAGCAGGTCACTCGATATTATTATTAGTAGGAACATATTTTCACTTTTTGTGTACTTGAGAAGTTTATATTGTGGTAATTATTCTTATTGAATGAAAATACTAAGAGAATTGTCAAAACCACAGATTTTATTAAAAGTGGAAAGACCGGTTTCGGTTGTTACACCATTGTCAATCTCTGATAAATTA
>NW_024089017.1:0-5987 GCF_014356525.2 Nilaparvata lugens | reverse complement strand
CAGCAGGTCACTCGATATTATTATTAGTAGGAACATATTTTCACTTTTTGTGTACTTGAGAAGTTTATATTGTGGTAATTATTCTTATTGAATGAAAATACTAAGAGAATTGTCAAAACCACAGATTTTATTAAAAGTGGAAAGACCGGTTTCGGTTGTTACACCATTGTCAATCTCTGATAAATTAAACTAAATACAAGTACTACCAGCCTCACACAGCTAGATGGGAAAAAACTACGTGAACTATCGGCTTGGGATAACAGTAAAAGTTGCAACATAAACGCCCTATACCATGGGATATCTACTTACGCTATCGTTTCTCTATGGTTGCAGTATCAACCGAGTTATGGTTCAGTCTTTAGGTGCCATTTAGTCGCACTGTGCATAAGATAGAGAAAGACTGTATACGGGGACTGTAAACGAACCAATAACACAGAATTGATGGCTTTGCTTAATGTACCTTATTGGGCTATGAAATGGTAATCATCCAAATGTTCATAGGCATAAAATAATCCAAGAAGATGGAAATAGTTATTTTCCTACAGTTACCTTATAAAGTGGAGTCGTTATTTAAGGCTGTGCAAAGGCTAGAAATAGACTTTCTACTGATGACATATTTCAAAGTTTTTCGATTTGTATATCATCATCAAGCTATCAAAATGAAAAAGTTTTCTCAGGAAATAGTTATTTGTGCAACTAGTGCGCAAATTGACAGTTTGCTGCACCGAAAGAAACGTTTACGCACGAGCCGTAGGCGAGGGCGGAATGGTTTCTTGAGTGCAGCAGAGGAGCTTTGCTCACGTACTTCACATTAAATTTTTCCTACAGTTACCATTGAATATGAGAAGTGGTTGATTATGGGTAAAATGATGGCTGAAATCCATCAAATGTTTGTCTGTATAATTTTGTTATTAATATCAACTTTAATTTATTTTAAACTTTATAATCCAATTGAAAATTGATACTCGATCATTTATTCAAATTAGAAATTAAATTAATCCAATTAATTTGAAAATTTGAATAAATCTTAATTTCTAAATAATTTTTCAACCAATCAATTTATGAATGAAAAAATATTATTTGAAATAATTAATAATAGGTATTCAAAATGTATAATTTAATGAGTTCTCATTTTCATTTATTTGAAAATCAGAAAAAATCGTATGGGAATAATATCATAGAGAAACAATAGCATATTAAGTAGAAATCCCATCATATAGGGCGTTTATGTCGCAACTTTTACTGTTATCCCAAGCCGACAGTTCACGTAGTTATTTCCTATGCAGCTGTGTGACGCTGGTATCTCTCAATTGTGCCGTTCATACACATTACTCAACCAAAACAGTAAAATTGACAATAATCGACAGTAATAGCTTGAGATAACAGTAAAGTGCGACATCAATTCCCTATAACCATGGGTTCTACTTACGCTATTGTTTCTCTATGATAATACCGCAAAGTATTAAGAGTACGCAAAGTAATGCTTGCGCACTAGAGCGGAAAAGTAATTCTTTGTGTTCTGTAATCATTGCAGGATATGTCACTTTTCAAGGTAACTGTAGGAAAAAGTAATTATATATGTTTTAAAAAAATTACTTAATATGTTTTTGACAGTAAACAGAGTAATAACACTTGAAAAAATTGGATGTTGTACAAATACAACACGCGACTGGTCGTGTGATTGAGTAGGGCGCGACTACCGGAAGGTTAAAAAATACAGACAAGATTGTTGGTGTCAGTGAATGAGTCACCTATGCATTCCAAAATTCCCCCCCCCCTTACTCCTCTGAGTTGCAGTATCAACCGAGCAATGGTTCAGTCTTTAGGTGCCATTTAGTCGCCACAGTGCATAAGATGGGAAAGACTGTATACGGGGACTGTAAACGAACCAATAACACAGAATTGAGGCTTTGCTTGATGTACCTTATTGGGCATGAAATGGTAATCATCCAAATGTTCATAGGCGTAAAATAATCCAAGAAGATGGAGAAAATAATTCTACAAATGATTAATTGGTTTGGCAATAGACAGAGTACATAACACTTGAAAATTGGATGTTGTAAAAAGTACAAACACGCGACTGCTCGTGTGATTGAGTAGGGCGCGACTACCGGAAGGTTAATATAATAATAATAATAATAATAATAATAATAACTTTTATTCACTTCATTGTACAATTTTACAAAGCATAAAAATATCAAGTTAATAATCTACATATAAGTTATAAGTTATTAATTTACATTGTTAATAGACGATCTGGCAAAAGAGCAGAGCGAGAAAGAGATAGCGCTATCTGCTTTGTGAATGATAGACAAGGGTAGCAATGTTTGTGGGGGAGAAGCTATGACAGTGTGTTTTGTGTTTGGGATGCTACCAGGGACATTTCAATAGCGAAAGAGCAGCAGGGTAACGAAGGCACATGTGTCGGCATATCAGTCTGGCCGGTAAGGATACTGTCACCGCACCATGAGGTATTTACCATATCAATTTGTAAAATTCAAATCCAAATTCCATTAACTCTCTTTTGTTCTCGATTTATTTGAGGTCCACGACTTTAAGCAGTAAACATGAGGGAATTCACAATATTTTGCTGTTATGACAAGCGAAAGTGAGGTCTAAGATTCAAGTCGACGGTTGGCATTTCTCTTAATGTTTAATGTTTAAATTGTTTCTTCAAAATCATTTCATCATTATAAATCTTTATTCATGATAACTGAAGCTTCTCTTGATGGATACGAATGGGATTCAATTTGCCAAAATTGATGTTCATGCGTTCAAACCTGCCGTAATATGTAGATGTAACACATATAATATAATCACAATTCAATTGAATGCTCATTATCCTCATTAATTCTATAAAATGCTTCAGATCATAGCTTTATGAACACTTCATGAGTAGTTAGCTATATTGATAATTATTATACGCTAGATCTCAGTCTGCATATAATGCGATCTACATAATTTAAGAAATCTTATATGATCTGAATTTTTATATAAGAAAGAATGAAACTTATTCAATTGAAATCAATGACTGGTTTACATTTATAATCAGGGATGGATTTCCCTAATGTATTCTATTCTATTCTAAATGTTTTATGTTGCGCATTTACGGCGAAACGCGGTTATAGATTTTCATGAAATAGACAGGTATGTTCCTTTTTTATTGGCGTCGACGTTTATACAGGTTTTTTGGAAATTTTGCATTTCAAGGAAATATAAAAGGAAAAAGGAGCCTCCTTCATACGCCAATATTGAAGTAAAAATCAGGCTATAGAATTATTCATCATAAATCCTAATAAACATAGAGCTTCTGTCCTGTCGTACCGTGACGTGTCGTCCGGAATGGAGTGTGAGCGCTGTTATCAGGTCTGGCTGCCGTCGATACGCCAATCCCATCAACCCCTCAGAGGACATTCTGTGTTGTCGTGTTGGCGAAAATCGGTGGTTGAAATTAACAAAATAAACTACCATAATGCTGATTTCCTACAAACTTCATTTCTCATTTTCATGATTTTAGAAATAAATTTCTTTTCGATATTTGTTGCAATTTTGATCATGAGGTTATTTATTGACCGAGCGAAGTGAGGTCTAAGATTCAAGTCGACGGTTTGGCATTTCTCTCAATGTTTAAATGTTTATATGTTGATCATTTACGGCGAAACGCGGTAATTGATTTTCATGAATTTGACAGGTATGTCCTTTCTTAATTGCGCGTCGACGTATATACAAGGTTTTTGGAAATTTTGCATTTCAAGGATAATATAAAAGGAAAAATGAGCCTCCTTCATACGCAAATTATAGTAAAAATCAGACTATAGAATTATTCATCATGAATCAGCTGTCAAGTGATTACACAGATGTGTTGAGAAGCCAGTCTATTGCTGTATCTCCATAAGGTCTATAGTTTCAATCAGTTACTTGTGGATGAGAATACTGCGTGAGGTCTACTGTTCACAGAACTACTAGTACCCTTATATTGGCGTACGAAGGAGGCTCCTTTTTCCTTTTATATTATCCTTGAATAGCAAAAATTTCTAAAACATTGTATATACCTCGATGCGCAATTTAAAAAGAACATACCTGTCATATTTCATGAAAATCTATTACCACGTTTCGCCGTAAATGCGCAACATAGAAACATTAAGGGCTGGTTTCCGAGCTGGGATCTATAAGTTCTGGACTTACAGAGTCCAGGACTGAAATAAGCTCTCGGGTTTAAATCAACTTCTGAGTCACGGGTTTATGTTATAAACTCCTGGGTCTATTGAGTTCTCGGCTTATTCGAGTCCAGGACTTTAAGGCAGTAACATGAAGGAATTCTCAATATTTTGCTGTTGTATTGTTGGCATTAGGCCTATAGCAAAACAGCTGATTGCAGCGGGTAATTTAAATGCTCTCCAAACTGTTTTGACAATCATTTTGTCAAAATACGTTTCGATTCTTTGTATTGTGTAGATCTATAATTCAAGCAAACCTAACCTTTCGAAATATGAATAAAAAAATAAGCATTTCATTTACGTTATTTATCATGGATCCTTGCCATTGATTTGGAATAAAATTTTAGTATGTTTTGAAAAAAACTGGAATAATAATTTATTATTGTTATATTATTATTCTTATTACATTATATTATATTATTATACATTGGGAGATTTTGATGATGGTCATTCCAAGGCAATCTTTGTATTATTTTCCTTGAACATTTCATAATGTTTGTCATACAGTCGTAAAATAAGGTTAGTTTTTTAAGCATAATATAATGAAGAACTTTATACCAAAATAAACTTGTAAACTATAAATTATGAATTTAGATGAACTAATCTAAATAATTTACGTATTCCATGACATCTATTTGCTTTTTATCTACTTCAAATCAATAACAGAATTGTGTTTTTCTCAGTTAAGTCTAGAATTTAAATTTAAACCCTACTCCAGTCGAGGGTTTAAAATTACGCGCTGTTTCAAGTTGTGGACTAACGATTTTTCATAAATCCTCGACTCGGAAACAGGCGAGAATCTAATTCAAGTCCTGGCTTATAATTATTTCACTCAGAAAGCGAAATTATAACTCCAGGGTCTAACATGATCTCTAAACTCCGAGTCTATTCAGTCCTCAACTACGTTAATGCCCGGGTTCGGAAAGCCAATTTTCTGACTCCAGAGTTTAAAACCAGTTAAAGTCTAGAACTTGGCTAAATCCCGAGCTCGGAAACCCGCCCTTAAACATTTAAACATTAAGAGAAATGCCAAACCGTCGACTTGAATGTTAGACCTCAATTTGCTCGGTCAATTATACATTAATGTTCCTGTGATTTGTCTTGATTTGTCTGAGTATTCCATAATGATGATGTGATTTATCTTATTCATTTATTATCTTATTCATTTATCTTTATCTATTCATTTATCTGATGATGTGATGATTCTGTGATTTATCTGATCATTTCGTGTTGCTCTCTGTCGCTCTCTCTCTCCCATGGTAGAGAGTTAGTGGGGAGATATTTTTAATATTCTTTCCGAAAAATGGACATGGCTATGTCCAAAGCTCCGCCAATTTATGTAGATGCATAAATATGATTTTATCTATAGTTATTATATTACAAATTGCTTTTTCATATCATATACAGTTCAATAATTATTTTCTTAGTCTATTTATTTAAATTATCTATAATGTTGCTTATTGTAAGCTATTGTATATAAGTGTATAAGCCAGTATATATTGTAATCTACATAAATAAAGTACTCAATCAATCAATCACTTCCACTGAATTGGTAGAGAGTTAGTGGGGAGGATATTTTTAATATTCTTCCCAAGATGGACATTGATATGTCCAAAGCTCCGCCATTTATGTACATGCATTACAATATAATTATCTATAGTTATTATATTACAAATTGCTTTTTCATATCATATACAGTTCAATAATTATTTTCTTAGTCTATATTATGTAAATTCATCTATAATGTAGCTGTATTGTAAGCTATGTATA
>NW_024089016.1:0-6184 GCF_014356525.2 Nilaparvata lugens | reverse complement strand
CTCCCCAGGGCACAGCGGACCGTTGTCTGCCGTCCCTATCCTTTCTCTCCTTCCGTTTCCTACTCCACTGGAGCGGACCGAGGCCGTAAGGCCGATACAAATCACATCAAAGTGGTGTCATCAGAGAAGAGAGCGACCTTCACGCTGTCAGAAGCACCAGGAGGTGCTGTTCACGCCAGTTGGGAACAAAGAAGAAGGAAGAGGAACTTGACTTGCCTCCTTTCCCCGCCCACATTACGACTGAGCGAAGTCATCCAGGAGCAAACCCGGGTATCAATCACCCACCTCTGAAGCTACTCAGGGTGTACGTGATAGATTGGCGCCCAACGTGGGGCACGAGGCAACGAAGTAAGAATCATGAGTGAACAGGGAGAGTCGATTCAGATGCTCAACACCAGGAGCTGACAGAGGATCAGTCGGTCGAGGACATAAACCCCGAGGTGATAGCCGACCCCAGAGTTTCCTGGATCTATAGATTGAAAAGGATGAGGCATTCAATCTTCTACAAGTTGGGGCATAGTGTCATCTGGAACACTTGCTGAGTTGAGAAGTTGTAGTAGAACAACATAAGAGATGGCAGTAGTTATCCCAGCCCAAGCACCGGTATAATGAGTGGAAGCAGTGGGGAAACTAAAACCTTGGTGACAGGTACCCATACTGAGGTTAGAACCAATATTCACACAAACCCCCTCATGGACCCAGGGGCGGTATGTGAAAAGGTAAGAAGCTGGAGACTGTCTTCGACGGCCAATCAGATGCTCCCAGCTTCTAGAAAGGCTAGATGAGCTACAACAAGCCTATGGGCTTACTGGCAACCAATTACTAGTGCCCTTCCTGAATTACTAGTTGGTAAAGCTACTCTATGGATGCGTAATCGTCGTGACAAGTGGAAATCGTGGGAGAATTTTGTGACAGATTTCAGATCACGCTACTACCACTTTCTATGAGGAGGACCTCGTGAATCTAATCCAGGCAAGGAAGCAAAGGGAAGGTGAATCGTTTGACGAATTTCTTGAAGATGTACTGACACTCATGAGGCGTCGAGGAGGTTTCACAGACGAAAATAAATTACAGAGAGTATATAAGAATCTCCTCCCACGGTACAAATTGTATATTCGGCAATCAGATGTTCATAGTATCGACGAGGTAGAAAAAATTCGCGAAAGAGTATGAACAAATCAAAGCAGAGGAGTGAACAGAATAGACAGAACTCGAGAGTTCACAAGACTGAGGACACAAAACAGATTACAGGACTCAAGGTCGGGACAGTTATAACCACTAGAAGTAACAGACCCCTCTCTAGCAAGTCTGAACCCGTGTGTGGCAATACAAGAAACCGGGGCACTGGAGATCATGCTGTCCCGAATCCCACCATGTAAAAGGTGCGGAAAGAGAGCACTGAATGTGTCTGTGATATTCAAAAGGAGAATAAAACTCTGAACAAGACAGCAGTGATGCAAACGGCACAGAGGATTCCTGTAATTGAAGAGTCATCAAGAGACAACAGAATATTATTACCGTGACAATCGGCGGTAAGAAGGTCAGGCATTGCTGGATACTGGTGCCGAAGCTAATATATGAGTAATGAGGTGTATAAAGTCCTCAAGAAATAGGGATGATAAGGAGGTACCCAACTCATCACCACGCAATATAGCTGATGGACGATCTACCCATAAATGGGAAGCTGACAACTAATGTAACTATGGACAAATCACAGTTCCACTAGTGGCGTCTAATGGAAGGACTTGGACAAGAGTTGCTATTAGGCATGGAATTTATGCGTGAAAACAGGGTGAATATCCACACATTCACGAGAGAGGTAGAGTGGGATCCTCCCCAACTGAATCCACAAGTCCGCTAATAATGTCGCGATCTCTCTTATTGGGGACTAAGACAACAGCAGGTCCCAACAATATCAGCTGTACAATCCGAATCTCAGGACAAAAAGGATCGCGACAAAAGGTATTCATGCAGGTTGGTTTGAACAGAGTGTGACTCAATGCTTTGATTGATGCCAGGGCGGAATCGTCATATATTCCAGAACAAGAATCTTCGGGCAAATAGTGATGGATCAGAATGAGATGAATGACTCTGAACGGCGGGCCACAATTCATGCCCCAGCACCAACACAAGTGGTAACCCCGAGAGTGATGTGGAAAAAGTTAATAGCACCCCTCACGGTCATGGATGTGACACGAGACCCACCACCACCCACTGCTATGGATGTGGAGGAGTCCGTGCCACCCTCAATGGTTATGGACATTGGAGAGCCAACGCAGTGTGCAACTATCAATGAAGTGGTCCCACCGTCCCAGGAACCCACACCAGGTCCCTCAAGGAGGAGGGATCCAGTGTTCTGCGAACGAGTCTCGACACCTGGTAAACGCAAACGGGCTGGCAAGCCACGTATAAAAATCCAATTACCGGAGGACGGCGTAAATATGTGCCCATAGATCAGGCATAGATGATGCCTATAGGCAGTGGCATACACCTCTAAAGTGATGCCTGAGCGGCATACACCTCTTAAGGTGATGCCTGAGAGGTGTACACCTCTTAAGGTGATGCCTAGATGGCTCACGCCTTTTAAGGTGGTGCCATAGAGGGCTCCGGAACACCCCCCCCACAAGTAGGAGTGGTGTCACAAAGTAAAATCGTGACGAGAAAATAATAAATAATATTATGAAAGACGCTCGGCTATCAGCAAGGCTAGCCGACCGCGGAGATAAGGAAGGTACCGATGGCGCACCATCTTCCGCGCATCGAGAAGATTTCCACCGCCTCTGGCGGCAGCACAACTCCATCCCCTCCACTTTGGGGGAGTATTTAAACGCCGGACGAGCCCCAGTCCACAGCATTCCGCTCACAACCTTCCTGCTCCTGGTACAGCGGCCCGTTGGCTGCCATACGTCCCCGACCTACTGTCCTGGTACAGTGGCCCCTTGGCTGCCGTAGTCCCTAACCTTCCATCTCCCTAGGGCACAGCGGACGTTGTCTGCCGTCCCTTCCTCCCATCTCCCTAGGGCACAGCGGACCGTTGTCTGCCGTCCTGTCCTCCCATCTCCCTAGGGCACAGCGGACCGTTGTCTGCCGTCCCTGTCACCCATTCCCCAGGGCACAGCAGACCGTTGTCTGCCGTCCCTATTCTTCCTTTTTCCCAGGGCACAGCGGACCATTGTTTGCCGTCCCTGACCTCCCATCTCCCTAGGGCACAGCGGACCGTTGTCTGCCGTCCTGTCCTCCATTTCCCCAGGGCACAGCGGACGTTGTCTGCCGTCCCTGACCTCCCATTCCCCAGGGCACAGCGGACCGTTGTCCGCCGTCCCTGTCCTCCATCTCCCTAGGGCACAGCGGACCGTTGTCTGCCATCCCTGTCCTCCCATTCCCCAGGGCACAGCGGACCGTTGTCTGCCATCCCTATTCTTCCTTCTCCCCAGGGCACGCGGACCGTTGTCTGCCGTCCCTATTCTTTCCATCCCCTCAGGGCACAGCAGACCGTTGTCTGCCGTCCCTATTCTCCCTTTCCCCAGGGCACATCGGACCGTTGTCTGCCGTCCCTATTCTTCCTTCTCCCCAGGGCACAGCGGACCGTTGTCTGCCGTCCCTATTCTTCCTTCTCCCCAGGGCACAGCGGACCATTGTCTGCCGTCCCTATTCTCTTCTCCCCAGGGCACAGCGGACCGTTGTCTGCCGTCCCTATCCTTTCTGTCCTCCTTTTCCTACTCCACTGGAGCGGACCGAGGCCGTAAGGCCGATACAAAATTACATCAAAGTGGTGTCATCAGAGAAGAGAGCGACCTTCACGCGTCAGAAGCACCAGGAGGTGCTGTTCACGCCAGCTGAGGAAACAAGAAGAAGGAAGAGGAACTTCGACTTGCATCCTTTCCCCGCCCACTTACGACTGAGCGAAGTCATCGAGGAGCAACACCTGGGTATCAATCACCCACCTCTGAAGCTACTCAGGGTGTACGTGATATCGTTCTAATGAAGATGATTAGTTTTAATTCCTTGATAATTTATTCTAAATTGGCCATTTGATTAGTCTGTATTGATCTGGGGAGTGATACGTTTGGGTTTGTTCCCAAAACAACCAAATGGTTGTTTTGAGCTAGCCATATTTCTGTTTGTACTGTTGTAGTTATATTGAAATAGTGATATTCCATGACTGGTATGATATTTTGAATTTCAAAATGAGCCTATATTTTCTGAAAACATTGTAGTTATTATGAATAGTGATATTTCATGACGGGATAAGATTTTGACCTTCAATAGGCCTATATTTTCTGAAAAATTGAGTTTTTGAATAGTCCAGTTTCGAACATCTGTATGGAATTATTGGAATTATAAGCTTTCTTGTGAAATTCAAAGCATTCCAATTCTTGTATCATCAGTTGATTTTTGCGTAATATAGATAGTAAAGATTTGACAATGAAATTTAACATAATTGACAATTTATTATATGATAGTTCATTGTTTTCTTCATAAAATACAAAAAATCTGGCAACAGTGGTGAGCTATGAGAGGAAACATCCATCTGCTATGTCTAATGACAAACAAGCATAGCAAACCAATTTCAATCAAATGCTCACTTCATAACATGAATTATATCTCAAAACAAGAATGATATTGTAGTAGCCTTCATATAACATGGGGTCCAGCGTACCCCACTGATATTTCTTCTTGTGATATCTCAGTAACAAGTATAGAGGGGATATTTTTGCTTCATGTAAATTCAGTTGGCGTCCTGTCAATACATTGCAATGTCAAAAATGACCAGTCAAATCCAAATAGTGAAGCAGTAAACAATTCAATTGTGTTTGGGGTTCATCAGACCCCAGTGTTATATCCACGTTAGTCTTTTTCCAGCGTGCAAAGGACAGAAGAACAAAAATAGGTGCTCAAACTGTGGAAAGACATTGTGTGAAGAACATAGAGAAATGATTTGCAAGGAGTGTGTTGAAGATAATCCAGGACAAAAATTGAATAGTATATGTTTATGCAATCTCTTTTTGTTTCTTGCGTTTTCATATCATGAAATTGACAATAATCAAGAGGTAGTGTAAGAAAAACCAATAAAGTTATGTGACTTTTTTCCCAAGAATATTTAAGTGGACTATTCTTCTTCAAGAAAATGTATGGTTTGATTGATTATTCAGTATTGTATGTTGGAAGTGTGGTAATGGTAATTGAATCCATTTTGAATTTTGAAAATAAAATTTTTTAAACTAATGAAATAAAAGTTTTTGTGTTTAAACTGGTAAAATAGCTCAAATAGAACATTCATATCGATCCTAATGAGTATAATTTTCAAAAATCAGAAATAAACGAAAAAAGTCAATTCAAAGAATGGGGTCCACTGGACCCCAATGTTATATCCACGTAACTTTTTTGAGGTGTTATCATGAAGGGTAGTGACCACATGTGAAATAATATAATGGTAATGTTCAAATTTCAATAAAAAAAAAATATTTTTTACAAAAATAATTGTAGCAGTGACTACATGGTAATAATATAATGGTAAATCATCAGTCTTCAAATCTATGGAACACCTGAACCAAGCAATTAAGTTTTTAGGACACGCTATATTCACAAGTGGGTCTTCCTTGTTTGAGACTATATGAACTTCTTCGTCTGATTACAGCTTTTTCATCTGCATTCCATCTCCCACTCTCCTCACTCACCATCACCTCAGTCTCACTCACTTGCTCCTTTGTTTAGAAAGTACTTTCTCGCTCTCTCTAGCTCAATAATATTCAATCTAACTAGATCACGTTCGGAATGTGTGTAATTCGTGATAGGATTGCAAAACCAAGCGAGAGCTGTCGTTCTTCTTCTTCTTCTCCATTTCCTTCTTCTTCTTCTTCTTCTCCATTTCCTTCTTCTTCTTCTCTCTTCTTCTTCTTCTTCTCAGTTCCTTCTTCTTCTTCACCGATTTCTCGCCACTTTTGGAGACATTTGTCCTCCACCATTCCTTCTCCAAATGCTTATCTTCTGTTTCTATCTTTTGTTAATTTTCTTGATTATACTGAGCTTCTTTTACATGATATTCCCGTGTTACCTCCATGGGCAATAATATTCTGTCTATCTTGAATATTATTATCTTGTTAACCGGAAGTTCATTGAACCCCTTCGTTCAACTAAATGTAACACAATTTTAGCAATTGTTTAATTCCATGGTTGATAATTC
>NW_024089015.1:0-6231 GCF_014356525.2 Nilaparvata lugens | reverse complement strand
CGAGATGCATGACAGCGTCGTCACGCAGATCATCACCCAGTCCAAGTGTCACTAGGCTCAGGAAATTGCTGCAACAAATAATTCACATTTAATCATTCAAGACAAATTATGAATAATAATAATTTCTCTAGATGTTGGACGACACATCCAGAGGAGTTTATTCATAAATTCAGGAACATACATATTATTTTCTCATACATTTTCAATAATATAACAATATTCAAGGTTTTCAAATGATACCTCACTACCGGGTGCTTCAAAAAAATGTATACACACTTTGAACTTTCATATAAATGTATTTACAGTTCTACAAAGTTAAATTTCAGGGAAATAGAAAGCTGAAAGTCCATGAAATGAAACATAAATAACAAATGTTAATACTGTTCAAATTGGTGACCTGCAGCATCAATACAATTCTGAGTACGAGTCACCACTGATTCTGTACATCGTATCAAAATGTCCAATGAGATTTCTCTACACACTGCTTGAATCTCATTCCAAAGAATGTCTAGGTTACGTGGTTTACGTTTGTACACCTCATCTTTTACTGTGCCCCACAAGAGAATTCAGTGGTGTAAGGTCTGGAGAGTGCTGGAAGCTCGATTGGCCCCCTGCGTCCTATCCACTGGCCTGGCAAATTTTGATCCAGGTAAGCTCGTACGTCCCTGTGATAGTGCGGCAGAGCACCATCTTGTTGAAAATGAAAATCATATACCGTATAATGCACGAATGCAGGAAATATGGAATCAGCAAGCATTGTTAGGTAATTAATACCAGTTACAGTGCCTTCAAATCGAAAAGGTCCATGAGTCCCTTGAAGACAAACCGCACCACACATTTACACCAGGCAAATTTACAGCTTTTTCAATTGTAATGTGAGGATTTTCTTAACCCCAGTAAACACAATCGTGCCTATTGACAGTTCCATTAAGTTTGAATTGGGCTTCATCCGACCAAATGATGCTACCCATAAATCCTGGTTCACGTATCACCATCTCCTGAATCCATTCACAAAATTGCAACCTTCGATATGGATCGTCGTCATTTAGCTGTTGCCTTGGAATGTAAACACGATACTTGCCTCTCTTCAGAATGCGTAGCACGCTGCTAGCACTTACATCACTTTCACGTGCCCCTTGCCTTGAAGATTTGTTAGGAGACCGTTGAAACAGTTCCAAGACTGCCGTTGATGACTCATCACTTGTAGCTGTTCGAGGCCGACCTGAATGACCTTTATGCACATCACACACTGTTCCATGAACTTCGAATTTGTCTCGTATGCGTGTAATTGTTAATCTTGAAGGTGGTTCTGTATCATACTCCCTTCTCCACTGTCTTTGAACTTCATTTACATTCTCAACTCCAGTACCACTTAATAACTGCTTACGTTCTTCAAAACTCAACGTACGTCCCCCATGTTGATATTACAAATTCCAACTAACAATATAACATAAGAGGGACGATTATGCTGCCACCTAGGCGAAAAATATAACATTAGCCTTGTAGAGCGGTAAAACTCCGATTGTTTAGAGTGTGTATACATTTTTTTGAAGCACCCGGTATATAATACAATATATGTGTCGAGAAAATAGAATAGCATTGGGTCTTTATTGGAGAATAAGAACTTAGGCAGAAATTATTCTTTTCCAATAATTATGTGCGTTTGATTGTATACCAGTTCACCAACTACTAAAACACTAGTTCACACCTGGTCACTTTGACAAAAAATATGAATAGCATTGGTTCTTATGAGAGTGTTTACACAAGGACATAAAAATGAATGTCATTGGTTCTTATGGGAACGTTCACACGCCAATTACTAGAATAGTAACATAAATCAATTAACACTCATTTCATTCACAGCATAATCGATCTGTCTCATATTCAGACCTCACACTTTAAATGAAATTTTCAATTTCTTAGTTATTGTGTAGTAGCACTGATGTTCCAAGCATCTATAACTAGAATGATTCTAGCCAGGTCACTCCCATGTTTTCGAATGAACATGATAAACTGGTCCCGACTCATTAGCGGCTAAATATAAAAATATTATAATTGTAAAGATTATTGTCTGAAATTGTATTTGATATACTATATTTTTTAACTGATGTCTTAAAATTTCCGACCCCTTTGAGAGGAGGTAAGTGGCTGCTATCTATCTATCCATTCACACACGTCATCACTCACAAAGTTTTCTGCGTAAACTTGACTCATTCTCCGGTGACTTCTATTGATTTCTATTGCTTGCAAAAAAAGAATAAAACTAAACACTAAAATATTAACACTTGTCAAGGAACTCAATCGAGGCAGCCATATTTCTGCGTCTACAACTCGACAAAAATTACAATCTAGCCGCGCCGATTATAGAGCGTTTGATTGATTGAGTACTTTATTTATGTGTATTACAATATATACTGGCTTATACACTTTTATACAATAGCTTACAATACACCAAAGTTATAGATGAATTAACATAATATAGACTAAGAAAATAATTATTGAACTGTTTATGATATGAAAAAGCAATTTGAAATAGTATAGATAATATTGTTATGCATCTACATAAATTGGCGGAGCTTTGGACATATTAATGTTCATTCTTAGGAAAGAATATCCAAATATCCTTCCCACTAGCTCTCTACCAAAACGTTAATTTCATAAATTCAACTAAAGATTTATTTATAAATGAAAAATTGTAAAAATTTTAGTTAATATGAAGATTTAAAAAAAAAACAGAAAATAATAAAGTAATATAAGTAAATAGAATCATATCATTGATTATTAAAATGGAGTAGGCTGAAAGTAGATCAGGGTAATAACTTTCAGCAATATACAGCAGTATGCAGTGTATAATAAAATAACATTAGTTTATAATATATATACAATCTATTCTATAACGGGTTTATAGGTTTGTATTGGTGGGATGGGTGAGGGATGGTTGTCATGTGATCGTTCTAGGGCTGGACAGTTCCAGTCATTTGTTCCAAAAGATGATTTTTCAAAGTCAGGATGAAGCTCGCTCGGCTCTCGATGAATCTGATAGAAACAGGAAGTGCATTCCAAGCACGACAGGCTTAGGGAGGACACACTGTTCAGCTCTGAGAACATCGCCCCTACAGCTTGTCTATGTCTTATGATATGTGATCGGATGTTGAAAAAATGACCCTCTTAGAATACTTGGTGCTGTTTTGAGAGTTCACTTGGGTAATCATGTTGGAACACTTACTGGAGCCGCTTGTAGTTGACTTTCCGCTCCTTCCCGGTGAGAGGGTCTCTCAGACGGGCATCATAACGAGCATAAACTATCAGCTGACAAGCTTTCCTGAATTTGCTCTCGCGAGGCACCAGAAACAGTGGCGTGTCAAATAAAGGATGATTTTCCCTCAGATCCTCTTCACGTTGATTCCTACAAAATAGAATTCATTTGATGAGAAAATAGTTTCATAAAAGTCTTTAAATATATACTCAATTCTCTATAGAATTTATTTTCAAGAAACCATGCGGTAACGTTATTAACAGACCTGAAAATGGAGATTATGTTTCAACCTCGGGAGTATCAATTTGTTATATAGGGCTAAGGGCCGTTTGCACAGACAAAGCTTAAACTGAATTTAATCAGCTGGTGGTTTAAACTCAAAATGGAACACAAACGAGACTTGATACAGATTTAATCCAGTTTAAAATCAATCAATCAAAATTTTTATTTGTTATCGAACATATTCATACAATAGAGTTGCTATCCATGTATCGCATTTGGAAACAATATAACATTCAAATATATAATATATTATCGCGGAAAAATTTATTGGGCACTGCTACTTCAATCCTGGGAATATTATATTAATAGCCGTCATATATATATAAATATATATAACAATATCACTCAACAAGATACAATGTAGGAAACTTAATAACAATAATCAACCGAAACATCCGAACCAATCCAGTTTAAAATGAAATTTAGTTTTAACTGGCCCTTAAACTGATTTTTATGAAAACTAAAATAAAAATGCAGATACACTGTTTGCATGACATATTCACTGTTCTACTGTTTGCATGACATATTAAATGTTTCACTGTTTGCATGGCGTGCTTCGATCTCATCAGAATCATTATTAGGGTGTGATCACATTGAATGCGTATAAGTGCAAGTGCACGTCGAATCATGCATGAGCCGAAAAACATAATTTGAAAAGTGCCATTGGGACATGTTGTGACTTGCATGTAGCTGCTCACACTGAACGCAACAAGCATGTGCAAGCTTTCAGTGTGAGTATTCCTATTGTTCTTCCCAGATTTTATTTCTCATCTGCACGCTTGGTCATGCATAACCAAGCTTGCACTTGCACATATACGCATCCAATGTCATCACACCCTAAAATGCAACTGCTACCATATGGAGATTCATGGAAGATTCACTATTTGGAATTGTTTTGGGTTATTCTTAATAGTAAGCTATCAATGATTTAACGTACAGGTTTTGATTGATTCAATACAAATTATGAAAAATAAACAAATTGAGTAATTTTCCAGTTTAAGTAGGGGCCTATTATGAATAGACGAATCCTCTTTTTCCAAAAGAAAATTAGTTCTGATTTGATTTATTTCAACTTCTTGAAAGTTAAATTACATAGAAATACTAGAGAGTGGCCGTAGCGGAGTGGATTAGATGCTGGCTTTGTAATCCAGAGGCCCGGGTTCGAATCCCAGCCCGGGCAAGATATTTTTCTCGGGTCACTCCCGTGTTTCGGATAGACACGTTAAGCCGTCGGTCCTGGCTGCTTAAAAAGCAGTCGTTAGGTCTATCAGAGGCCTTGAAATTGATCAGTCGCGACCTGAAAACTCTGACAACAGTACTGAGCCAGCCAGGTCACTCGATATATTATTTTTACAAGAACCTTTTTTCTTTTAAACACGACTAGTTTCGGCCAATCACGTCATCATTAAGTAGTGTCAAAATCTTCGATCTTAATCTTAGTTCTTAGATATGGAAAAGTAGGTTCGCGGATTCCCAATTATATTCCCTAATTAGTTGTTGGCAAGACCTAATTCAATATATTTAATGTACTAGCTGTTATAAAATAGTTTTATTAATATCTGATGAGAATATCAACGATATTGTGGGTTCATAATGTGAGGTACCTGCGCATTTCGGCCTGCTGCCTCTTGGCCTGCAGCAGTTTGATGTCGAGGTCGTGCGGTCGGCTGCGTGACGAGCTCACCCGATTCATGGCGCCGATGTCGCCGTTCTCCATCAGGTGCTCGTACGTCTGCTTCAGCTTAATCGAGCCACTGCGCACGCTCCGACGAATCGATCTGCAAAAAGTTCAAACAACCGACTCTGTATTGAAAGGATCATGAAACACTAATCTATATGAAGGATGAAGGATCGCTAAAAATATTAAACATTGATATTTGGAAATGAGGAGAGATGGCATTAAAAAAAAACACAGCTGGAGTCACAAAATTGGCTTTCCAGAACCAATAGTAGTCGTATTTATTTCTATAATTGGAAACGTTTCTCCTTGATGAAATGAAACATTCCTAAATAATTCAAAATAGCTGAAATTTTACACTACTTTCTCTTTATTTTATTTTGTGTTCAATTTTCTAGATTTTCGAAATTTTATTTAAACGTGGACTACAAATACGTCCCGTTTCGAAAAGCCAGTTTTCTGACTCCAGCTAAGTCTAGAACTTAGCTAAATCCCGAGGTCGGAACCGTCCCTTAGTATCTGTAAGTACTGACTCCTTAGTAAATGAGCTGGTATTTACAACTCTAAATGCAGTCGGACGACTGCATACTATATTGAAGTCCACGTTATAATGGCAGTGGAGAAGGATAGCAGAACAGTGTTGCCGATTCTCTGCCTTGCCACCGCCTTTTGTAGATTATAACTGATACCGGTTTATCCGCTGCAATATACACAGTTCATTCTTGTTTAAAATTAGTTATTTGTATATCTAGAGTGAAAAGTACTGTTTTTTCTCCCTGAGGAAAAGTTTGAAGCCGAGGCGAAGCCGAGGGCAACAGTTTTCCTGAGGGAGAAAAAACATTTTTCACTCGTGATATACACAACATTTTTCCTCTACCTACATTTTTATAAAAACTGCTAATAAAATAATTTTTAAAAACGTATGTGACCAAACAATGTGTTACAACATTTAATGTAAAAAGTAAACAGAAACAGCTGGCTTGTAATCACAGTTCTCCTCCGACAGCACTATCTG
>NW_024089014.1:0-5996 GCF_014356525.2 Nilaparvata lugens | reverse complement strand
TTAAAATTAGTTATTTGTATATCTAGAGTGAAAAGTACTGTTTTTTCTCCCTGAGGAAAAGTTTGAAGCCGAGGCGAAGCCGAGGGCAACAGTTTTCCTGAGGGAGAAAAAACATTTTTCACTCGTGATATACACAACATTTTTCCTCTACCTACATTTTTATAAAACTGCTAATAAAATAATTTTAAAAACGTATGTGACCAAACAATGTGTTACAACATTTAATGTAAAAAGTAAACAGAAACAGCTGGCTTGTAATCACAGTTCTCCTCCGACAGCACTATCTGTCGGCTAAATTTGTAACGTTCTTTGTGATGATGGTTACCGAGCACTGTAACTGGAGCCAATCGTCATTCTATTTGATGAAGATATTTTTATCCAATGATGATTTATCATTGAATTCATTATATAATCAATATATTATCATTTTATTCAATGAAAGAAAGGATACTTTTGAAAAATATAATTAATAAAATATAATAAAACCCAACCTCTAACCCTTTCACATTCAATACTTTAGATTATTTGTCATCTTTAGAACAAAACATAAACATGTGGTTCATTTCATGAACATGTTCACAAACATGTGATTCAAAGCAAAATCCTAACCCCCTAACCTATCCTTTTACCTTTTAAACAGAAAAACTCCTATAATACTCCTATAAAACTCCTTCTAATTCTGTGCTTTGAAACATCAAAAAACATAACTCCACCTAGACCCTAGCCCCTTCCAGCATATTGCAATTTTAAAGCAAAAACCTAACCTATCCTAATAAAACATTATTGAATATAACCTAAATAAAAACTAACCCCTAACTCTTTCACATTTGTTGTACGAGACAAGGATAGCAACACCATTGCAAATCGTACACTACCATTATAACGTGGACCTCACTATAGATACTCAAAGATTACTTTTGAATAACTATGTTATAACTGTGACTGTTGCTGGCCGTTACTCTGTTTCTGAGACAAAGAGAAGCTCCTCTTCCACTCAGCTACATGCTGAGGACTGAGGAGTTCCATTCGAGCTAGTGACGTCCTCACTTGCTCCTTATTTTCTCACTTATGCATACTCTAATGCATGTCGTGACCTGCACACCTAGGCAGTTACCTGTGCCCACACCATATGTGTGACTTCCTTGAGGCACCAAACAATGTTGCTTCTGACAGTATGTTTCTTCTAACTATTCATCTCTGATATTGTAGGTCGTGAGATAGTAATACCTTTTTTATCTTGGAATTGTCATTGAATAACTTAAAATATTTAAAACCATTTTACAATCAGTCAGTTCATCAATTCTCAATTCATCTATTTCATTAAAATGATTCTTCATCAGAAAGTAATTTTTATGAAATCTTGTTTTAAAATTAATAAAATTTTCAAATCAGACCAGGTTACAAGAACATTGACTCCAATCGCCTGTATCTCTTAGAAGCCTCTCCATATGATCAGATTCCCCTGTGAGTAAATCACTATAACATTTGGCACACTAACAATGCTATTTACATAAATCTCAGAGCCAACCTAATAGGCTTGTCAAAGTCAATCGCCATGTTTCTTCTGAAAGTCGCATACCGTATCTTCTTTTTTTCCATCAACACTAACATAAACAATCCCAAAAAATTTGAAAATTTTCCTTGATCCTGTTGAAATTTTTCCTTATATTAGATAAAAATTCTAGTATACCTTTTTCGATCGAATTTACCCACTCCTTGAGTGTTTCCATCTTCATTTTTAATCTTGCTCTTCCTTTCATGCAAAACTTTTTTTGTGTAACAAACTTTTAGCACAATTATTTTTTAATGATTCTATCTCACTTCCGACACCAATGTTGTAAATGTGCTTATTTTAATTGTCACTTTATTTATTAAAAGTTTATATCAAACAAGATAAAAAGAAAAATAACATAATCTTTGAACATCTCTCATCAATTTGAACATCTCTCATTCAGTTTTAATATTGCACTCGCCTTTATAAAATTAGGATTGAATCTTAAAAAAAACCTAGCAAATAACTAGTTAGAGTATTAATTGAGTTGAAATTAAAGTTTTAAATTGGATTTAGATTGATTGATTTAATTTCTTTAGATGATTTAAGAACTTTAATTTCAACTCAATTAAAACTCGAACTAGTTATCTACTAGGTTTTTTTTAAGATTCAATCCTTATTTTATAAAGGCGAGTGCAATATTAAAACTGAATTATTGAACAACTATGAATTATAAAGGAATAATTACTTCAAAAAAATTTGCTTCCGTCCTATTACATCAACTTGTTACATTATGTTACATCATGTTCAACTTGTTGCATTATCAAAATGTAGCATGATTGTATCAGAATTTATAACAGTTTTCCAAATTACTAAACTAATAAACATTATACCTTCATAATATTAGAATAATTATTAGATAATAATGATATATTGATTCGAATTGATTCATTTCAAGTGATTTGATGGGACGCTTTTACTATGAGAGCAAAAGCAGCAGTTCTCAGATCAGTGTTTTGAAATTAGCGGTAGATTTAATTTCTACAAAGATGGCGCGGTCTCGGTCTTGGAGCCATGTGGCCTGAAATGCATGATTAGTTTGGAAGCTACCATTCTGTAAAGGCCTATTTGGTGCTATGGTCTTGTGTCTTTCCACTTTTGCCAAATATGTAGCTCATTGTGTGGTGTATTAGTATTTTTTGTGTCTGGCTGTCTTCCAATTAATTTATATTAATAGTTTGATAGTTTTTGTTATCTTAGTCTAATAGCAATTCGAATGTAAAATAAATACTAAAATGGAGTCAGAAGTAAGTAGATCACATAACCTAAAAATCAGTAGGGCCTATTTCATAAAATACATTATGATTATATTTCGAATACGAATTAAGGCCGGGACATATAATTTAACTGCACCAAGCCAGCGCCGAAGTACGGTCGAGCTACATATTATTTAGTTCAAAAAATTCCAACTGATGCTATTTTCCTAGCATTTGATGTAACCAACATGTAGCCTTCACTAGTATTCCAACAGATGAAACAATTAGTATTCTGAAACAAAATTTGATTGATCTATATATATAAAAGCGAAATGGCACTCACTCACTGACTGACTCACTCACTCACTCACTCACTCACTCACTCGCATAACTAGAAATCTACCGGACCAAAAACGTTCAAATTTGGTAGGTATGTTCAGTTGGCCCTTTAGAGGCGCACTAAGAAATCTTTTGGCAATATTTTAACTCTAAGGGTGGTTTTTAAGGGTTTAAAGTTCGTCTTTTAGCATGTATATTCTTCTTCTCCCAATCTCTTAATTATAATTGAAATTTCCATATCATATGTTACTATAGAACTATAATCTAGATAGAGAACCTCTTCGAAACAGTTGTTAACTGGCAACTAAATTAATAATTTTGTCAGGTTGGCATTAAGTTGAGTTGACTTTGTTAGGTTGGCACCAAGTTGAAGATTGAAATGCATTTATCGCGGAAAAATTGATTGGGCACTGCTACTTCAATCCTGGGAAAATTATATTACTAGCCGTCAAGCTCGCTTCGCTCGCCATATCCGTTTACCCAGACGTTTGTTTAGTCTGGCCCCCAACTGGATTGTCCTAACATATGATAAAAATGCTCAAATGAAAAATGCAGGCGAGCGAAGCGAGCCTGCTGCTTTCACTCTTGGTCGATCCAGTCGGGGTCCAGGGGACGGAGCCCCCTGGCTAGACGGATGTGGCGAGCGAAGTGAGCCTGACGGCTAGTAATAATATAAATAATGATGAAATAGAAGATCTAATAGCATTAACAACAGTATGTGTAGATCAAAATTATTTCAAATTCAATGAGAAAAATTACAAACAAAAGGAAGGTTTGGCAATGGGATCTCCTTTATCAGGTTATCTGGCTAACATATACATGAACAATTTAGAAAAATCTAAAATAATGAATGATAATAATCCTCTAAAGAAAAATATTATTTATTGGCACAGATATGTTGATGATATAATATGTCTGTATAATGATGAAGATAAAACACATGAAGATTTTGAATTATATTCAAATTCAATATCACCTTCTATAAAATTCACGATGGAAGCTTAAGAACATGAAATAGAATTTTTTTGATTAACGATTAGTACCATGAAAGATAACAAACATGATTTTAGCATTTATAGAAAACCCCACATACAGATTGTATAATTCTAGAGATTCAAATCACCCTTGGCAAAAAAAAATTTCAACTTTTAATGCAATGATATACAGGCTAATGAATATTCCCATGTCAAAAGATAATTACAGAAAAGGGAAGAAAATAATAAAATATGGCAATAACAAGGATATAATACCAAAACTATTGATAGAATGATTTACAAACAAAAAGGAAAATTAATGCAGAATAGAACTCAAAATAATCAGGAAATAAAGAATATATTGTGTTCCATATAACACAAAATTCAATAAAGCTATAAGAAAAACCTTTACAAAAATAAATTCATTCTAGGTTATAGGACAACAAATAATGCATTTGAACTGATAAAAAGAAATCAAATTTTAATGTACAGCAAGATAAGTTTAAAAAATCTGGAATCTATGAACTTAAATGTAGTGATTGCAGCAAATTCTATATTGGGCAAATGGGTAGAAATTTCCATATCAGTTTTGAGAACATATCGAAGCACTAAAAACTATACACAAAAGTCGGCATTTGCTGAACACTTGATAGATTCAGGCCATAATTTTAAGATATAAATTCCAATATGAAAATACTTAATATGGTAATAAAAGTCAAAAACTGAATGTCAAAGAAGAATTTCATATTTATAAAGCAGCAAAATTAAACAGAGATAAAATAATAAACTTAATCCAATTAGACACCAATAACCCCATTTTTGATGAATCATGCGAATTTAAACCCAAATTTACAGTCCTAGTTCATAAACATATGATCAAAATAAGAATCTTCCAGTAGTATTTATTTATTAATCATATCACTTGAAAATGGCATAAATGACCAAAACATGTTGTGATAAAATTTAAAAAAGGGTAAATTTTATTTTTTTATATTTATATTACAAGTAGCCCTATTAAGAAAGAGATAAATAAGAGGCATAACAACTTTCATTCTTACCTTCTTCTCATTCTACATAATAAAAATCTGGTGTGGTGCACTCACACAACTTTCCTTGTTCATTGAACTGTAAGCCCCCTCTTGAAGGAGAATAATTGAGGGGGATACATAATGCGATTGGCAGCAACATATTGAAACTACAATCAGACTACTGTATATCTTATATATATAAAATGTTATGTTGTTTGTGTGTAATGCAAAAACTCCAAAAGTACTGGACCGATTGAGTTGAAATTTTAACATGATATAAAATCCGCATCAAGGATGGTTTTTATCTACTTTTTACAATTTCAGGGGCGCTACGCTCGCCCGAAAATTTTTAACTTTTGTTTATGGATTTTTCCGATTTTTGACTTCACATTCGGGGTCAGCTCGCGAAAATAAGTCGATTAAAAAAAAAAAATTGACCGGGCTCGCAGGGTGGCCCGGGGGGAGGGGGTGAAACTTTGGCCATTTTTGGCCAGATTTGAGCTGAGCGCTGCTGCAATCAAGTGCAAAATCTGACCGCTAGATAGCGCGCATGTTTCAAAACGCAGCTTCAACAGGTTCGTGAGATATAGAGTACCGGTAAACTACACTCTTGATTACCGTATGTTTTCCGTTACAATTATTGGATTTCAATTACTTTCGCAATTCAGAACAAGAAAGCATACCAATGCTTTTTTTTCGATAATAAATTCGTGTTTCAGTGCAAATAATCGTGTTACTTGTGTTAATATTGTAGTAATTTCAATCAGTGAATGGATCGATACCGGTACCTACCTGCTGTACAATCAATTCTAAACTCACTTGATCTGCCAGGGATACCACCACACATATTGAAATTGAAAGTAGGTGTGCCAATTATCCTCTTGCGGAATATTAATCAGCCAAAACT
>NW_024089013.1:0-5973 GCF_014356525.2 Nilaparvata lugens | reverse complement strand
AATCAAGCAAGTGGATTCGCGCAAGGAGCATTCAACTCAACGCATACCTATTTCTTCCACCGAAATAAAACTACGAGATTGTCAGCATTCGATAAACCCTTATCATATGCTGATACTACAAAAAAAGGTCTCGATAAGAAGATGAACAAAATAATCAAGAGGACAGAGTGCTACAAACTTTACAGCTGATACTAACCAAGCTGGAAAAGCAAGAAGCACTATTATCCTCTTTTGAAAAAGGTTACAGAAACTGGAAGCAGCACCAACGCCGCTGGGAGCAGAAAGGAAGCAATGACCGCACACTGAAAATTATACATGGATGCCAATGGCATTCTCCAGAAGAAGCAAGAACTAAATTAGTACTCCATAAACGACAAAATAGACATCTGCCTTATTTCAAAACACACATGACAAAAACCATCCTATCTCAAATCAGAGGCTATAGACATACCTAGGAAAAAACTATTTGCAGAAAGTTTTCTCACTGTTATGATTATTTTCATCACTTGTATTTCTACTCAAGCTACTCTGAGATAGCTTTTCATTCATAGAAAATACATTAGTTGTGAAGTGAATACACTAGCTATTAAATCATCATTGAAAGGAAGACTTTGAAAACTTCTCATGAAATCCATTGGAGTTGCCATCTCTGTTGAAAGTTTCATTTGCTTGACTAGGAAAAAACTATTTGCAGAAAGTTTTCTCACTGTTATGATTATTTTATCATCACTTGTATTTCTCAGTCAGCGGTTTAGACACTGAAGCGGTAACATGTAGAGAGTGTTTAATAGTATTTCAGCAATAGTATACATAGTTATAGTAGTGTCGTTTAGTGTAGTTAGTGTCGTTCTATATTCATAGAACAATAGATTTGCTTACGCTAGAAAAATAGAGCCGGCTGTGAGTGGAAGTAGTTCGCGTGTGCGCGCTCGCGTCCGTGCTTCGCGTCGCCTGCCCTGGTCGGTCACCTCGCGAAAAAGGAACTGGCGAAAAAGAACTGCTGAGCCGTCATAATAATTATAATACCAACCAGAATGAATGGAAAGGAATGGAAACTAGTTAAACCTTCAACTTTCTTAATTCCAGAATTGAAGAAGTTGAAGATAGCTGCAATTCATCACCACCACCAACAATCACCATGAATGAAGGAGATTCATCTCCAGAAAAATTCATTCAACCAGACAGCTTAAAACTCCTGCAGAGCAAATACTGTATAATGCATGGAAAGAAGCTGATAAGAATAGGAAAGAATAGGATGCGGGCAGCAGAAAGAAAACAACTCGATTGAGAAGAAACTAGAAGAACTTCAAATTAAGCTGTGTCAGTTGGAGAGCTGTAACGTCAACTCGGTCCCTGCATCTTCCAACAATCGAAAGTTGTTAAGAGTAGTATTCTGATCAACATCAATCAACTCCAATGAGGAAAAATCAACTCAAGAGTGAAAAATCTGCTACAGCTAAAAATACATCGCGTAGTACAGATTACTGCACAGATGAGGAGTAACTTGCCAAGGAGACGGAATGTGTGAGAGTGAAAAATGGGAGATCTAAGAAGAGGAAGCTGAATACTTTGCTTACCCCTCCATCAGAAGGAAAAACAACCAACTATAATAAGGGTGAGTCAGTACAGCAACACAAAGTCAAAAAGAGTCCTCCATTACCACCAGTAATAGTGGATGGCATTAAATCATACAATAACTTCCATGAAAAGTTAGTTAAGCTACTGCCAAGTCGTAATTTCAGTGTGAAACTACTTGGAGTAGACAGTTTCAAAATTAACTTAGTAAATGAGGAGGATTATAGATTGCTCACAAAGGAGTTGAATAAAGAGAAGTTTACTTGGCATTCTTATGAGAACAAGCAATCAAGGCAATCAGAGTTATGGCTAAGAAGCTACATAACTCATGTGAAGCAGAGAATATTGTGGAGGACCTCAAAGATAAAGGGTTCAAAATTCTGAACGCAAGCATAAAGCTTAAATGGAGAACTAGAGAGCCCCTAGATATGTTCATGCTTGAGTTTGAAGCAGGAGAAGATGTAAATAAAATTTACAAAATCACCAACATAATGGGATGCAAGGTAGAAATAGAGGCAATGAAGAAATCTAAGCTCATTGCTCAATGCAAAAGATGTCAAGCTTATGGACACACCCAAAAATATTGCTTTAAAGAGTTTCGTTGTGTCAAATGTGCTGGTAAACACAGCTCCAAGGATTGCACAAAGGCAGCTGCAGAAAAGCCGAAATGTATTCATTGTGATGAAAATCATCCAGCAAGCTATTGTGGGTGCAGTGTTGCTGTCGAACTGCAGAAGATGCGAAGCAAAAATATGAAGCCCCATTCAGGACCAATCAAGCAAGTGGATTCGCGCAAGGAGCATTCAACTCAACGCATACCTATTTCTTCCACCGAAATAAAAACTACGAGATTGTCAGCATTCGATAAACCCTTATCATATGCTGATACTACAAAAAAGGTCTCGATAAGAAGATGAACAAAAATAATCAAGAGGACGGAGTGCTACAAACTTTACAGCTGATACTAACCAAGCTGGAAAAGCAAGAAGCACTATTATCCTCTTTTGAAAAAAGGTTACAGAAACTGGAAAGCAGCACCAACCCGGCTGGGAGCAGAAGGAAGCAATGAACCGCACACTGAAAATTATGACATGGAATGCCAATGGCATTCTCCAGAAGAAGCAAGAACTAGAATTAGTACTCCATAACGACAAAATAGACATCTGCCTTATTTCAGAAACACACATGACAACCAATCCTATCTCAAAATCAGAGGCTATAGAACATACCTAGGAAAAAAACTATTTGCAGAAAGTTTTCTCACTGTTATGATTATTTTATCATCACTTGTATTTCTACTCAAGCTACTCTGAGATAGCTTTTCATTCATAGAAAATACATTAAGTTGTGAAGTGAATACACTAGCTATTAAATCAATCATTGAAAGGAAGACTTTGAAAACTTCTCATGAAATCCATTGGAGTTGCCATCTCTGTTGAAAAGTTTGATTTGCTTGACTAGGAAAAAAACTATTTGCAGAAAGTTTTCTCACTGTTATGATTATTTTATCATCACTTGTATTTCTCAGTCAGCGTTAGACACCGAAGCGGTAACATGTAGAGAGTGTTTAATAGTATTTCAGCAATAGTATACATAGTTATAGTAGTGTCGTTTAGTGTAGTTTAGTGTTGTTCCATATATTCAATAGAACAATAGATTTGCTTACGCTAGAAAAATAGAGCCGGCTGTGAGTGGAAGTAGTTCGCGTGTGCGCGCTCGCGTCCGTGCGTTCGCGTCGCCTGCCGCGGTCGGTCACCTCGCGAAAAACGAACTGGCGAAAAAGAACTGCTGAGCCGTCGTAATAATTATAATACCAACCAGAATGAATGGAAAGGAATGGAAACTAGTTAAACCTTCAACTTTCTTAATTCCAGAATTTGAAGAAGTTGAAGATAGCTGCAATTCATCACCACCACCAACAATCACCATGAATGAAGGAGATTCATCTCCAGAAAAATTCATTCAACCAGACCAGCTTAAAACTCCTGCAGAGCAAATACTGTATAATGCATGGAAAGAAGCTGATAAGAATAGGAAAGAATAGGATGCGGGCAGCAGAAAGAAAAAACAACTCGATTGAGAAGAAACTAGAAGAACTTCAAATTAAGCTGTGTCAGTTGGAGAGCTGTAACGTCAACTCGGTCCCTGCATCTTCCAACAATTCGAAAGTTGTTAAGAGTAGTAATTCTGATCAACATCAATCAACTCCAATGAGGAAAAATCAACTCAAGAGTGAAAAATCTGCTACAGCTAAAAATACATCGCGTAGTACAGATTACTGCACAGATGAGGAGTAACTTGCCAAGGAGACGGAATGTGTGAGAGTGAAAAATGGGAGATCTAAGAAGAGGAAGCTGAATACTTCGCTTACCCCTCCATCAGAAGGAAAACACCAACTATAATAAGGGTGAGTCAGTACAGCAACACAAGTCAAAAAGAGTCCTCCATTACCACCAGTAATAGTGGATGGCATTAAATCATACAATAACTTCCATGAAAAGTTAGTTAAGCTACTGCCAAGTCGTAATTTCAGTGTGAAACTACTTGGAGTAGACAGTTTCAAAATAACTTAGTAAATGAGGAGGATTATAGATTGCTCACAAAGGAGTTGAATAAAGAGAAGTTTACTTGGCATTCTTATGAGAACAAGCAATCAAGGCCAATCAGAGTTATGGCTAAGAAGCTACATCACTCATGTGAAGCAGAGAATATTGTGGAGGACCTCAAAGATAAAGGTTCAAAATTCTGAACGCAAGCATAAAGCTTAAATGGAGAACTAGAGAGCCCCTAGATATGTTCATGCTTGAGTTTGAAGCAGGAGAAGATGTAAATAAAATTTACAAAATCACCAACATAATGGGATGCAAGGTAGAAATAGAGGCAATGAAGAAATCTAAGCTCATTGCTCAATGCAAAAGATGTCAAGCTTATGGACACACCCAAAATATTGCTTTAAAGAGTTTCGTTGTGTCAAATGTGCTGGTAACACAGCTCCAAGGATTGCACAAAGGCAGCTGCAGAAAAGCCGAAATGTATTCATTGTGATGAAAATCATCCAGCAAGCTATTGTGGGTGCAGTGTTGCTGTCGAACTGCAGAAGATGCGAAGCAAAAATATGAAGCCCCATTCAGGACCAATCAAGCAAGTGGATTCGCGCAAGGAGCATTCAACTCAACGCATACCTATTTCTTCCACCGAAATAAAAACTACGAGATTGTCAGCATTCGATAAACCCTTATCATATGCTGATACTACAAAAAAAGGTCTCGATAAGAAGATGAACAAAAATAATCAAGAGGACGGAGTGCTACAAACTTTACAGCTGATACTAACCAAGCTGGAAAAGCAAGAAGCACTATTATCCTCTTTTGAAAAAAGGTTACAGAAACTGGAAAGCAGCACCAACCCGGCTGGGAGCAGAAGGAAGCAATGAACCGCACACTGAAAATTATGACATGGAATGCCAATGGCATTCTCCAGAAGAAGCAAGAACTAGAATTAGTACTCCATAACGACAAAATAGACATCTGCCTTATTTCAGAAACACACATGACAAACCAATCCTATCTCAAATCAGAGGCTATAGAACATACCTAGGAAAAAACTATTTGCAGAAAGTTTTCTCACTGTTATGATTATTTTATCATCACTTGTATTTCTACTCAAGCTACTCTGAGATAGCTTTTCATTCATAGAAAATACATTAATTGTGAAGTGAATACACTAGCTAAAAAACTTAACATCATTGAAGGAAGACTTTGAAAACTTCTCATGAATCCATTGGAGTTGCCATCTCTGTTGAAAAGTTGATTTGCTTGACTAGGAAAAAACTATTTGCAGAAAGTTTTCTCACTGTTATGATTATTTTATCATCACTTGTATTTCTCAGTCAGCGGTTAGACACTGATGCGGTAACATGTAGAGAGTGTTTAATAGTATTTCAGCAATAGTATACATAGTTATAGTAGTGTCGTTTAGTGTAGTTTAGTGTCGTTCTATATATTCAATAGAACAATAGATTTGCTTACGCTAGAAAAATAGAGCCGGCTGTGAGTGGAAGTAGTTCGCGTGTGCGCGCTCGCGTCCGTGCGTTCGCGTCGCCTGCCGCGGTCGGTCACCTCGCGAAAAACGAACTGGCGAAAAAGAACTGCTGAGCCGTCGTAATAATTATAATACCAACCAGAATGAATGGAAAGGAAGGAAACTAGTTAACCTTCAACTTTCTTAATTCCAGAATTTGAAGAAGTTGAAGATAGCTGCAATTCATCACCACCACCAACAATCACCATGAATGAAGGAGATTCATCTCCAGAAAAATTCATTCAACCAGACCAGCTTAAAACTCCTGCAGCAAATACTGTATATGCATGGAAAGAAGCTGATAAGAATAGGAAGAAT
>NW_024089012.1:0-5918 GCF_014356525.2 Nilaparvata lugens | reverse complement strand
TATCATCCATTACCAATTCATTTGTGATTGTAACATTATTCTATAGTCTTCCCTGGACATGAAATAGATATGTGTTGAGTAAACAATCAAGTAAATGTTATCACAATTCATTATTATTAAACGAAAATCCAAATTAAATGCTGTAAATCACCCCGAATTCTTCTGCTACTAAAAATATTGACAACCAGTAGCAGAAGTCTTCGGGGTGATTTATTGAATTCAATTGGGATTTTCGTTCAATAATAATTATTAATTCATTAGCATTGAATAATTGAATATCTCAGTAATTTCCATATGTTATCATCATTCATAATCAATTCATTAGAGACTGTACGTTATTCAATATTATATCATTGAATAGAGGTGGAAACATTTTTCTTGTAAGCAATGGAACAATGAAGGAAACCATACAATATTTGTTATTGACAGCTCAAGTTATTTCATGTTAAAAGGTTTTCATTGATATTCATCGGGATTGAATTGTTCCGTAATCCAGTCCTAATGGAGTGGTTTGAATGGATGTTCATTCGGGGAAAAAAATTCATTTGAGAATGAAAGAAATGAATCTGATATGATCAAAGTGAACTGAATAGGTGACAGATTATTGTAAAATAGAATCGGTATAAGCAGTAGTAGATAGCTATTACATCAATTCTAGTCTGAGTTTTATCTGTATAGACAAATAACACAATAATGAAGCATGATGAGACTATATGTTCGAGTATGATGTTTATTCTTGAAGAGATATATAGAGAAAAATATACGTGTTTATAATATAGACGCCACTCATGAATATTGACCCTCTATTCTAGAGACGCTCTTCATGATAGAGCACTTTCATGGAAGTCACAAGTACAAGATTTGTTAATTAGTTAGTATTTATTAATTAACAAGATTGTTAATTAATAGTACTAGTTAATATGTTAATTAACTTGATGTTAACAAGATGAAAGTGGAATCATGAAACACGATTTCAAAAATTGAGTATTCAATACCGTACCGCAGGACCGATCCAAAAATTTAATTGTAATTGAAAATTGTGTCACGTATTACAAAATACTTAGATATTAAGAAGTTTACTAGCTGACATTGAAGTTTCAAAAAAAAAAAACTAAAAAATCAACATATTAATGATAAAAGTAAGACCGTAAACGCATGAACAAACTATAGAAAAGTGAAGAGAAAGAAGGAAATGTAGGTTACAAATCATAGGTACTTCGAAAGGACAGAGGAATTAATTAAACATGCGCAGCAAACAAAGAGCAAAGATTAAAAAAATCATGCGAAATAACGAAATTAAATTAAATTAAAGAATTGTAGTTGCAGAATCGAATGAATAATATACATTTTTCAGTTTCACAATATTATGAAGATAGATTCTTCTTTTTTCTTTTGGAGTTAATCATTGGAATGAAGTGAAGTGGATATATATATATATATATATATAGATAATATAATATATATATATATATATATATATATAGGAGAAGACTGAAGATTGAAATAGTAGATATAATAATAAAATACTGAAGTAAGAGAAAATATAGTAGAAATAGTGAAGTGAATTTTAAAATAAACTTGAAATGAAGATTGAAATCTTAACCTCATTCTTTTTTGAAACTTTTATTTGTAAAAAAATTTGGGAGAAGACAGTTTTGGGCTATGCCTGTTGTCTTCTCCCAATATATATATATTATATTATGATTTGTGATTGTCAATGAAATAAATAATAAAAATTATACAGTAACAGTAAGTATGAGATAGGGACCAATAATATTAGTAGCATACAGGACAAGATACAAGAGCAGATAAAATTAGTAGGATTATTAATTCCTCAAAATTCACCTGAAAAAGCAGTGAATATGAGTAGTTGTTAGATTCATTCTTTGAGAAAGCTGTTATCGTAAAGAGACAACATTTTGAATATAAGACAAGTGAATCTTAAGAAAAATACAAGATACAGAGGCAGAATCTCAAGAATATTAGTAATTTATAGAGGAATATACAAAGAAATCAGATATTAGACAAAACTTGATAATTATTCATTCCTAAGCAGAGTTTTTGAGAAAAGACGTAATTTCAAATACTGTAAGAGAGAAAAAAACATTTCAAAGAAACGATAAGATACTGAGTCCCAAGATTCAAGATGTTAGTAGCTATAGAGAGGTCCACGTATAAATGGCAGTGTCATTAGCAATGGTATTGCTATCCTTGTCTATCATTCAACAAAGCGGATAGCGCTATCTCTTTCTCGCTTTACTCTGTTGCAAGGTCGTCTTTTAACAATGCAGAATTAATGATTAACAAAATATTTCATCTTAATTATGTAGAATCATTATGAAATATTGAAGATATAAATTGCTGAAAGGAATATAATTGTATCTACCGCTATCATGACAGGACACGTTCGGCAACGTTGTTTTCCTATCTTTCTCCACTTCCATTTTATAACGTGGACTTCACTATAGCTTGGTTTACAGCTAGAGTTAACAGCAAATCATTTCAAGTATTTGCAAACATAGAGATTCCAATACAAGACAAATTAATCTTATACAAGTTCAAACAAGATAGAGAATTTCTATTCAAGATGTTAGTAGCTTTGTTGAGTTAGCAGCAGAACGTTTCACATACTTCCAAACACAGAAAATACGAAAATACAAAGAAAATACAGAGAGTATTTACGAAGAATATGAGTTTCCAAACACAATTCAAACTCACAGAAAATTCAATGAAAATACAGAGAAAATTCACTAACAATTATGAGTTTCCAAACACAATTCAAACAAAATCTGTAAGCAGCAGACAAGATACAAATTCCCAAAGATGTTAGTAGAATAGCAGCTGATCATTCCAGGAGTTAGTAGATTTGTAGAGTTATTCCAGAGTTCATTCCAAGATATTCCAGAGATCATTCCAAAATTATTTTCGGAGATTTCAGGTGACTTAGTAGTTTAACCTGAGCCTCAATTTCGATGTGACATCTTCAATGGCCTTGCAAAAACCTGCGCTCTGGCGGCGGAGTTGGATTAGTAAGAGAACTAGTTCCTCATGAGTTCTGCCCAGCAGTTCTCCAGCTGACATTTGCAAGTTCCATGTACAGGGTGGGCCGTCAATCTGCGGAAGTAGTGTCAGTCGTAATTTTTAAAAAAATTGAAGATTTTTTGAGGCCAAACCTGAAGGGAGAGACCGGAAGAGATAGGTCTAGAGTGGGCTATAAGGAATCTATTGAGAGACTGGAATTGGAGAGTGAGAGAATATGACAGGAAATGAGGGATTACAGTGGGCTTTAAGGAATAAATGGAGAGACTGGGAGAGGGAAGATGGATATGAGGAAAATGTGGAATGATAAAGTGGTGTGCAGGGGATGATGGACCGAGGCTTGAAAATCACCCGACGCTGAAAGGCAGAAGGGTTGGGAAAAGAACAAGAAGTGATACATTTATAACAATGCTATAACAAATAGTACTCAAAAACCTTTAAAAAAGTAGCCTACAAGAAAAACGATGAAGTCCTAAAAAAGTTGTTAGTCAATGTTACAGTAATTCGAAGAAGACTATAACATAGAGAAAAGATAGCATAAGAAAATGTTATAGGGTGTTTATGTTTCAATTTTCACTGTTTACATCAAGTCGATAGTCCTAGAAGCTCTTTTTGGTGAAGCTATGTGACGCTGGTAGTCTCTCATACTTTGCTGTTCCTACACTCTCACCCTGCCAAAACAGTAATAATAGACAGTAGTCGACAGCAATCGGATTGAGTTAACAAAACATTGGCTTGAAATTTGGAACATGAGCGACCTATATCATGTGATATCTTCTCATGCTATCTTCACTCTATGACTGTAGTCTTCAAAAATAAATGTCTGAAAAGAACGAAAAATCTTCTTAATTTCTAAAATATTGAAGTTCATACAAACAAAAAATGGATAGATAAATTCTCTTAATTCTCCAAGTGATCAGTCAGAGAGGTCTAGTCAGAGATTACCAGACATGTAGGACTAAGCAAATAGTTTTCAAACAAATTCTAAAAAGAACGAAATATTCCTGAAGAGACTATGAAAAATAGTCTTGTAAAATAGAAGTCAAAAAGTTGGGAAATACAGGCGAAGGTAGAGTGAACCGGAGTATTGCTTATGCTACCTTTTCCCACCTTAACTTCTTTCCTTTTTTCTTCTTCTAATTCTTCTTCTTCTTCTTCTTCTCCTTCTTCATCACTACAGCCCAATATGGGCTTTGGCCGCCTCCACTACAGCTCTCCACGTTTTTCGGTCCTCAGACGATTGTCTCCATCCTCTACATCCCATTCATTGGAGGATCGTCTATCACTTCATCTTTCCCACCTATTCACGGCCTTTTTTTCTCTTCCTTCTTGAATTGCCTTAACTTCCATTTAGAAAAAATATAAAGTTGAACATCTGCTATTAATCTTCTTCAACTGTACCCCACCTTGATCCCAATCAACGAAATCAACATTCAATTTATATGAACAAATAAGTCCGATTGAGAACAAAAACAATTTCTATTTGAAGAATCACTAACATTCTTGTACCGGATTCAATTTGATTGATAGAGGAATAGCAGAAGGTTACCTTATTTTTTCTCTCCATCTATTTGATGATGTACTCATTGTATGAATCAATAAATAATATGAATATGAAAGAATTGATCAAATAATAAGTCCATTTGAAACCTCAAAAGCACCTGAATTGCATCAATTCAAGTTACCATTCAATTCGACAAATAGGTCTATTTTAAAACAAAAGCAATTTCTCTTGAAAGCTTTGAGAAATCACAATATTGAACACACAAACTCTCAAAAACATTGAGACTCCTGCTTTAAAACCAAGTAGGTCATCTCTCCTTTCTTTTCGACTTGTGTCAATGTGTATTCACTTTTCTCTTTTTGACTTGTGTCAATGCTAAAAGTAAATATTTGACGTAGCTCATCCAAGTCTTTTGGTACACAAACTAAACGTCTGTCAGGTTGCTATGGAGTCAATGCTCTTTTCTTTCTTAATCAATTGAAATCTTTTCAGAAAATACTTTCACTGGACATCTTCACTATCAAACATGTCTAACCGGCCCGGCAAAGCTATTGTGCTGCTCATCACGAGAATAATGTCCGGGGGACCAAAATTAATTTCTATCGAAACACGTTTTCGCCAGTTTTAATGGCTCTATCACGTTTTTTCTGTGTTTATAATGTTTTGTTATAGAGGTGTAAGTTACAACTATTACACTTTAGATAGTCGACTGATATCGTATTGTGGTACATCTTTCCACATAGTGAAGTTGTGTTTCTTTTCTGGCTCAAAATTTTGCAAAATTACTCAAACATTTCCAATTTGTAGAGATTCGAGTGAAATATTTTTGTTTTTTATCAGTTTCAAATATCAAAATTCAAATTTTTGTAGTCTAGTTTTGAAGTGGAAATTGGACTTTTGAAGTGAAAGTGAAATCTTAACCTTACTCTTTTTGAAACTTTATTTGTAAAAATTTGGGTATGGAGACCTTATGGAAACCTTATGAGATCTTACCTTATGAAACCTATGAAACCTATATGAGGCCTTATGGAAATACAGCAATATACTGGCTTCTCCACCAAATCTGTGTAATCACTTGTCAGCTGATTATGATCAATAATTCTATAGTCTGGTTTACTCTATTTATATGGTGTATGAGGAGGCTCCTTTCTCCATTTATATTATCCTTGAAATGCAAAATTTCCAAAAACTTGTATATACGTCGAGCGCAATTAAAAAGGACATACTGTTCAGACATTTTCATGAAAATCTTTACCGCGTTTCGCCGTAAATGCGTAACACATAAAATTTAAACATTAAATAAAATGCCAAACCGTCAACTTGAATCTTAGACCTCACTTCGCTCGGTCAATTATTAGTAATTAAAGTTCATGAA
>NW_024089011.1:0-7958 GCF_014356525.2 Nilaparvata lugens | reverse complement strand
TTAAAATTATCAGATTTATCAAATTTGTATAAATATATTAAGAACAGACAAGTTTTATTGGTCCATTTTATTCTCATTAAATTTAAATATTATTCAAGTTTTATTCCTTCCATTTATAGTTCTTGTTCCAACATTTTTTGTAAAGGCTGGGACCCCAAGTCTAGTTGGTACACGTTAACTTCCATATATCATCATATTTCTCTTTTCAAATTTATATTTGTTTTTAAATTATTATAAGCCCATATATAATGATATTTGTAATTGAGTTCACCAAAACTCAAATTTAATACCTATTTTGTAATCCCAAATTCCATGTTTTCAACTCTTTCAACATATAATGAGAAGGTCCAGGACTGTCAGTCTAGTAAACTTTTTTTTGTTCGTTATAGTTCAAATAATCTCAATTTTTGAAAATCTTCTATAGGCCCAACTCCCAAGTCCAGTAACTTTCCCAAAAGATTTATTTATTACAGAAACCTCAGTATAAAATATTTATCTGAATTGTTGCCTGTTATCAATTTTCTTCCAATTCAACTATTTTAAACTTTCTTCCTTCCAGTTTGGAAGTAATTTTTTAACTAAGACTCTTGCCTATTGTAAGTAAATTCATGTAGTTAGTGTTGCCAATAATGGGAGTTGAAGAGGCCAAACTATTGTAAACTTAGTTTAGGTTTTAGTTTGTAAGATAATTTTTTGTAATTTTCCATCTGCTACAAGCTGAGTTCTGGCTGTTCTATTGACAATACTAAATAAGAAGTATCTATATCAATAAATTGTATATTCATGCTAACCTCAATAATCCCTCTGATTTTGATTATTTTATAATAATTCATTTTAAAAAATATGGATACAATTTTTGTTTTAAATCGACAATCCAAAGCTTTAATATTTCTATAATAATACGTATACCCAATTTAATATAAATAAATAAATAAATAAATTAGTTGATAGTTCAATGAAAAAAATATTAATACCAAATTCTTAATTTTTCTAAGCCTTAGCCCAGCTATGTTTTGTCAAAATTATAAACCATTATATTTCTTCTAATTGTCAAGCCAAAAACCTTAAGCCCCGCAGACACACATCGATTTTTATTCGTACAGTATTTTTCCTTCCTTATAAATTCTATAGATTAACAGATGATTTCAAACATGATGATGTTTGTCAAGCTCCGTTTAATCTGATAGAATTCATAAGATCGGCCAAATATCGTACGAACAAAAATCGATGTGTGTGCAGAGCTTTACTGATTACATCAATACTTTTATTTTAATCCTACCTTTGAATTGAAAAAATATTACTTACTCCATACATTAGTCTAGCCATAGCTCAGCTTATGCTGGATGAACTTCATCACAATATTATTGGGTTTTTTTCTCATGTGTCTACTGTTGAATAATTAATTTCAAGATGAAATTGATCGGCTATTATGATTATCCTATTCAATTAAAATGAATATTTATTTCGAAAATTAAGCAGAATTCACAGTTAAAATTAATATAAATTCTTGTCTGTTATTAAATTCTCCAATCCAGCTATTGTGACTTTAGCTCTAATTAGTTTGTAAGTTAATAAATTAAACAAATACAATTGTCTATTGTAAGTAGTCTACTGTCTTTGCTCGCGTACGATGCGCGCCCCAAAAACTAGAGTACATTTTATGAAAAAATAAAATAAAGAGAAAATAGTGTAAAGTTTCAGCTATTTTGAATTATTTAGGAATGTCTAATTTCGTCAAGGAAAATCGTTTCCAATATAGAAATGAGAAAATAAAGACTACGACTATTGTTATAAAAGCTGCGACTACGCCCAGTTTTGGAAAGCCAATTTTCTGACCCCAGCTGTTTAAGTCTAGGACTTAGCAAAATCCCGAGCTCGGAAACCGTCCCTAACTTTGTGTTTTCTCCCACATTTGCTGTCTCGCTAATAACGGACGATATTGCGAGTTCCATAAATTTCCAATTCCACTAGCCGACAAGATATTTTGAATTCCTCCGGCCTGTACGATATTCCGAGTTCCGCGTGTTAACATTTTTATTTTGAGTTCTATTTATTTCCAATTTCGACTAGCTGCAGGATATTTCGAGTTCCAGATATTCCAATTCATGCGACCCGACAATATAAATATTTTCGGTTGAGAAAGTGATTGAAAATAAAGACTACAACTATTAACATTTATTTTGAGTTCTATTTATTTCCAATTTCGACTAGCTGCAGGATATTTCGAGTTCCAGATATTTCCAATTCATGCGACCCGACAATATAAATAACTAGCCATCAGGCTCGCTTCGCTCGCCATATCCGTCTAGCCAGGGGGCTCCGCCCCCTGGACGCCTGACTGGATCGTCCAAGAATGAGATCAGCAGGCTCGCTTCGCTCGCCTGCATTTTCATTTGGGCATTTTATCATATGTTAGGACAATCCAGTCGGGGGTCCAGACTAAACGGCTGGCTAAACGGATATGGCGAGCGAAGCGAGCCTGACTGCTAGTAATATAATATCCCAGGATTGAGTAGCAGTGCCCAATCAATTTTTCCGCGATAAATGCATTTAAATCTTCAACTTGGTGCCAACCTAACAAAGTCAACTCAACTTATGCCAACCTGACAAAATTATTGATTTAGTTGCCAGTTAACAACTGTTTCGAAGAGGTACTCTATCTAGATTATTGATCTACAAAATATTCATTTAATTAAGTTGAAACAAAAACGATACCGTACTGTGTTCCACATAATTTCGAGCCAATCTTCAGTAGTATTTTTCATCTTAAGATGATGCCTTAGTGCATTGAAACTCAAGTTTGGTTCAGTGAAACTGACAATATCGTTTTTAATTCCACTTTGATATGGAGAAATTTCACAATATCTCTGTGCATAGTGTAAATTTTATTCAATTAAAGTTTGAAAAACGTAAAATACTGTATTTAGAATTAGTATACATTTAACAAACACATTAGGAAAAGCTGACTTGTTGATTATCGTTGACTGATCAACGTCAACATTTTTGTCAAACTGTAAATACCAGAATTCTGTCTCAATTTGGAAAATACGCTTATGACGCGAGAACCACGAATTCTGTTGGATTTTTTGAAAAGTAGAAAGTAAATTTTTTTTAATTGGTGCGTGTCATACACTAGCAAATACGGTAATTTGAGGTGGTTAGGGTTGGCTATAGGGTGTTGGGAGGCCAATTGTTATAAATGTATAGTTTAGTTTGTAAGTTTGCGAATTTATTGTAAATTTGTCACCCACTAAATTCTCTTTTATAGAAATTTCTGCGAAGTATATATGCGAAATATTGATTTATGCGCCGCGAACATGAGCAATCCACTTTTATCAGCTGATGCCAAGTTTTATATATCTGTATCTTACCGTTTCTGTAAAAATACAGATATAATCAGCTGATTAAAAGTGAATTGCTCATGTTTGCGGCGCGTATATCTGTACGCACCTTTAGGTATCAGTATTTAGACTATTATTGTTAATGTATTTTTTTTTACTTGTATTTATTTCATTATTTTGTTGAAAATAATGAACAAAGAAGGTGCATTCATGTAATGTTGATGTAGCATATGTTTTGAATAAAGATTGATTGATAAATAAATAACTTGGTAATGAACTTGACTTAGTTTCTTTTATTTCATAAATACCGGTACCTAACATGGCTAAGGGCCGGTTTCCGCCGGAGCGGATTTTGCTAAGTGCTAGACTTTAAAACAGCTGGAGTCAGAAAATTGGTTTCCAAAACGGGGCGTAGTCCGCAGTCATTGTCACGACAGACACGTTTGATTAAATCTCGAAAAACTAGAATTGAACACCAAATAAAATAAAGAGAAAATAGTGTAAAGTTTCAGCTATTTTGAATTATTTGGAATGTCTAATTTCGTCAATAAAATCGTTTCCAATTATAGAAATGAGAAAATAAAGACTACGACTATTGTTATAAAAGCTGCGACTACGCCCCGTTTTGGAAAGCCAATTTTCTGACCCCAGCTGTTTAAAGTCTAGGACTTAGCTAAATCCCGAGCTCGGAAACCGTCCCTAACTTTGTGTTTTCTCCCACATTTGCGTGTCTCGCTAATAACGGACGATATTGCGAGTTCCATAAATTTCCATTCCACTAGCCGACAAGATATTTTGAATTCCTCGGCCTGTACAATATTCCGAGTTCCGCGTGTTAACATTTTTATTTTGAGTTCTATTTATTTCCAATTTCGACTAGCTGCAGGATATTTCGAGTTCCAGATATTCCCAATTCATGCGACCCGACAATATAAATAATTTTCGGTGAGAAGTGATTGAAAATAAAGACTACAACTATTTAACATTTTTATTTTGAGTTCTATTTATTTCCAATTTCGACTAGCTGCAGGATATTTCGAGTTCCAGATATTTCCAATTCATGCGACCCGACAATTAAATAACTACCTCAGGCTCGCTTCGCTCGCCATATCCGTCTAGCCAGGGGGCTCCGCCCCCTGGACCCCCGACTGGATCGTCCAAGAATGAGATCAGCAGGCTCGCTTCGCTCGCCTGCATTTTTCATTTGGGCATTTTTATCATATGTTAGGACAATCCAGTCCGGGGTCCAGACTAAACGGCTGGCTAAACGGATATGGCGAGCGAAGCGAGCCTGACTGCTAGTAATATAATATTCCCAGGATTGAAGTAGCAGTGCCCAATCAATTATTTTTCCGCGATAAATGCATTTAAATCTTCAACTTGGTGCCAACATAACAAAGTCAACTCAACTAATGCCAACCTGACAAATTATTAATTAGTTGCCAGTTAACAACTGTTCGAAGAGTACTCTATCTAGATTATAGTTCTATAGTACCTAACATATGATATGGAAATTTCAATTATAATTAAGAGATGGGAGAAGAAGAATATACATGCTAGAAGACGAACTTTAAACCCTTAAAAACAACCCTTAGAGTTAAAATATTGTCAAAAGAGTCTTAGTGCGCCTCTAAAGGGCCAACTGAACATACCTACCAAATTTGAAACGTTTTTGGTCCGGTAGATTTTTAGTTATGTGAGAGAGTGAGTCAGTCAATCAGTGAGTGAGTGCCATTTCGCTTATATATATATATATATAATATATATATATATATATATATATTATATATATATAGATTTTCGGTTGAGAAAGTGATTGAAAAAACATCGACTTGAAAGTGTATCTATAGTGAGGTCACGTTATAATGGCAGTGTTGATTAGCAATGGTATTGCTATCATTGTCAATCATTCAACAAAGCGGATAGCGCTATGTCTTTCTCGCTTTGCTCTGTTGCCAGATCGGTTTTTAACAATGTAGTTAACAAAATATTTTATTTTGATTATAAAATCAATGAAAAAAAAATGTTTTGCTTGATAGAATATAATTTATTAAACGAGAATGAACAGTAATATTACAGCAATAAACCGGTATCAGTTACCCTCCATAGAAGGCAATGACAAGACAGAGGATCGGCAACGTTGTTCTCTATCTTTCTCTACTGCCATTAGTGGACCTCACTATAGCTTCTTTGCCTTAGATCGAAATTTAACACAAAGTCCTGAGATCATTTTCTATCGGAATCACCGTTTTTCTCCAAAATCATACAAAATGAGTTCCGACTTAGAGGGATATGGAAGCAGAGTATTAGGGATATAGCAGTGGTGATGTTACCGATAAAGGACCATCATTCGGTACTCTCTAGTGAGTCTCAAACTGCTCATGATATGCGTTCCTAGTTTCCTCTCTGAAAACTCCAAGTCTAAACGACAATTTGGCAACTGTGCATCTTTGTATGACCACTATTCATCACTGTAATTGGCTGATCTCCCTTGATTTCTCTGCTTCGCATATTACTCCAAATTGGAACTAAAGTGCGAGATAAATTACTTTTAACATGAAGAGGAGAAACCCATTTCTCCCTCCACAGTTTGTAGCATAGACACAGACGGACATCCTGCGCACAATTGGATGCGCCGTGTCATTTTGCTTCATGTTCTTGTGATGAAAACATCTCTGTAACATACACAAAACAAATACCTGCTGACCAGTACATACTTGGAACATTGCCAGCAATAGATGGAGGGGAGTGTTGCCGCGTCGCGTTACTCTCTCTCAGTCAGATTCGTCTCTCACTCAGACACAAAAGAGGAGAATGCTGCTAGGTAGTGGGAGTGATTAGTGGAGGATAGAGCATCGGACCTCTCCGTCTTCGAGAAAGAGCCGTGTTAAAAGTAATTTATCTCGCACTTTAATTCTGTGTGGACTATATGAATGTATTATGTACAGAGGTATTGTGGAATTTCTCGATATTAAGGTAACATAAAAACGATATTGTCAGTTCAGATTTTGTCATAATTAATTATGTGTAACTGACAATATCATTTTTATTTTACCTTAAATATCGGGGACCGAGCTACTCTGGAGTACAAAAGCATAAAAAATGTATTACGAAAGAAGAAATTAAAATAACATTCATACAAAAATGTTCTATCTAATCACAGTAAATTAAGATTAATATCCAAGAAGAATGCAAAAATTTCCCTCACAAAGGCCCAGTTGCACAAAAGCCGGTTAAATTTTAATCCTGATTAACTTCACGTGAACCAAATCAGAGATGTCCATTTCAAAAAGATGGATCTACTGGAATTAATCAGGATTGAAAATAACCCGGCTTTTTTGCAACCGGTACTTAGTACCTGATTGAATGATTACAAAATTTTAACAGCTGAGTCATAATTTTGACACAGTCCCACACACATGAACTCGCTCACTCACTTCCTCACCAACAGACGAAGAAATAAATATTATTCTGTTTTTCCAAGGGTATGAATAATATTACCTTTTAATGTCCTTCAGCGAGTTTTCTCAGGGATGGACCTAGTGCAATCGAATCGTTATATTTTAAGCCTACTATGTCTGAATTTCGTGAGAATCGTTAGAGCCGTTTTCGAGATCCGGTGAAATACAAACATATAAACATCTAAACAGAAGTTGCTCGTTTAATAGTATAGGATTTTTGTATTTCCTAGTGAAGAAGGGCGTAAAAGAACACCTCAAGTATCAAAACTTTGAACACTGGAAATATAGAAAAAGATTATTAACATAAAACTGGTTGCATAGGTCCTTATTAAATTTTATTATTTTAGAACATATTTTGACATTGATTCTTAGTATCTCATACAGAGACTCAGGCGGCTAGAGCTTAGCATCATGACACTTTCCATCAATTTCAATTCAATGCTTCAAATTGGTTATTGATGAGAAGTGACATAATGATCATTGGGCACCTGTTACTTTTCGTATCTACTCTCCCCGTCTGACCTATTGCTGGAGAATTGTTTGTAAGTGTTTCTGTCTGCTACCAACAATTAAACTCATTGGTCACTTGATTGAGTTGAGACATACTTGTCAAACCTTGGGAAGAACTGGGCTAAGTACGTGAAGTGTGCCATGTTAAAAATTGTAATCATGTCATAATGAATAGATTATGAAATATGGATTTTAAGAAAACTGATATGCTTTGGTGACCGAGCGAAGTAAGGTCTAAGATTCAAGTCGACGGTTTGGCATTTCTCTTAATGTTTAAATGTTTTTATGTTGCGCATTTACGGCGAAACGCGGTAATAGATTTTCATGAAATTTGACAGGTATGTTCCTTTTTTAATAGCGCGTCGACGTATATACAAGGTTTTTTGAAATTTTGCATTTCAAGGATAATATAAAAGAAAAAAGGAGCCTCCTTCATACGCCAATATTAGAGTAAAAATCAACTATAGAATTATTTATCATAAATCAGCTGCAAGTGATTATACAGATGTGTGGAGAAGCCAGTCTATGCTGTATTTCCATAAGGTCTATAGTTCCAATCAGGTACTTGTGGATGAGAATACTGCGTGAGGTCTACTGTTCACAGAACTACTAGTACTTAGGCCCACCGCAATGTAGCCCACGCTAA
>NW_024089010.1:0-5776 GCF_014356525.2 Nilaparvata lugens | reverse complement strand
AAAGAAGAAGAAGATGATGATGATGATGATGATGATGAAGAGAAGATGGTGAGGAAAGGGATAAAAAGAAAAATGAATTATGATGGTGGAGGAAATGAAGAAGATGATGATGGTGGTGGTGGTGGTAGAGAAGTTGAAGAAGAACAAAGAGAAGAAGAAGAAGAAGAAGAAGAGATACCTATTTTTTCAGATACCTGTTTTCAATAGATAATGTTTTGGATGTATTGGAAAGGTAGCAAGAAGAAAAAGAAGAAGAAAAGTGGAGGAAAATGAGGGGGGGTGGAATAAGTGGATAGGAAGCCACACAACATTTCATTCCCCTTTTAAGATGTCAAATTATCATCAGTCCAACGATCAAAATTTATAAAACTAAGATAATCCGGATCATTCATCAGTATTTTATTGATTATTTTTGTTGACTTAATTGTGGAATAGAAGATTTGGGAAAATTTTTCATTCTGAATAACTTTTAAATTTTATTTGAAACCTAATCAAATAGATGAATGAAATACGTTTGCTGAAACCAGTAAATCCAAATATCAAATGACATTCATATTTGACGTAAACCTTTGAAATAGTTGACAGCATCTATATAATATATAAAAGCGAAATGGCACTCACTCACTGACTGACTCACTCACTCGCAGAACTAAAAATCTACCGGACCAAAAACGTTCCAATTTGGTAGGTGTGTTCAGTTGGCCCTTAGAGGCGCACTACGAATCTTTGGCGATATTTTAACTCTAAGGGTTGGTTTTAAGGGTTTAAAGTTCTTTTAGCAAGTATATTCTTATTCCAATATCTTAAAATTATAATTGAAATGTCCTACCAATATGTTAATATAGAACTATAATCTAGAGAGAGTACCTCTTCGAAACAGTTGTTCTGGTAACTAAATTGAAATTTTTGTCATGTTGGCATTAAGTTGAGTTGATTTTGTTAGGTTGGCACCAAATTGAAGATTGAAATGCATTTATGCAGGACCTCCTAAATACCAATCTTTATCCAGTTAGCCAAAATTAGCGTTTTTTCTCAGCTTTTCTGCGTTTCCTCACCTTTTTCAATAATTGATGGAAATATATTTTAAAAAATTCAGTACACAGGTTTAGCTGAGGTGGAAGAATTTTGTTCGCCAAAGATAAGCCGATATAGTAACAGGTGTTTTTCGAGATCAAATTGACATACGTTCAATTCGGTACAGAGGTTCCGCTGAGGTCTACATGCAGGCGAGCGAAGCGAGCCCGCTGATCTCATTTTTGGACGATCCAGTCGGGGGTCCAGGGGCGGAGCCCCCTGGCTAGACGGATATGGCGAGCGAAGAGAGCCTGACGGCTAGTATCTGTATAGAAAATGGCTTATGTTCGCTGATTCAAATCCTACAAAGGATTCAATAACCTTAGAGAATACTACAGTTTCTTGAGAAATATTACTTACAAGTTACAACAAAGTTTGATCAAGGAACAAGTTTTTACCACTCTACAGGGGAGAATCTGCTTTCAATTCATTGCAATAGTATTTAATAATAGTAATTTAATAGCTTTCAGTTATCTCACCTCTAATTTAGCTTAGCTTATATATTCATCTGGAATGGAAGATGGAAAGAATATGGAATTATGTGTAATTCATGTACATCGCATATTTCCTGGACCATCTATTGACAATCAACAACTATCAAAAAATAAATTCATCTTTGAAACACTGATTTGGCCTATCTTTTTTTTCAATTCAACACTTTACTGATAGATATTACTACCAATACATACATATAAGCAAAATATTAAGCAAATATGTAAGCAAAATATTTGGAACGGTGGGAGGAGCCTCCACCAAAATATGTAAGCAAGATATGGACGTCGGGAGAAACCTCCACCAAATGTAAGCAAGTGTTCTACACCCAATATGGAAGGGAAAAAGAACTATGAATACAAGAAATGAACAGAATAACTAGAACTTTAATGAGTCTTCAACATATTTACATTTGAACAAGAAAAAAATTAATTGATTATAAAACAATATTTATATGAATTAATGGGGAAAACACTCGCTTGCTGCTAATGAGGATTCAATGTTTGTGGTAATGAAAAATTTAGAAGATTGAGAAGAATATGTTTTCGGAATAATAAATGCTGCATGACTAAACACATAGGAAGTCCGTATTGAGTGCAAATGAAAATGATTGTCAGATAAATTTCATGATTCACCAAATAATTAAGTCAAGTGTGACATGGGATAAATTGACTTTTTGGCGGTAAGAAGTTCGCCGGGTAAGCTAGTAAAATGAATAAAGTTATTAAAATGGGTTGCTCAAGAAACCAACCGTTCTTCGGATTAGGAATGTGCTCCGTATTTGTTTCTTCCACTGATTATAAATGACAGTTTCAAAAAAATGTGGAGAATTTCATTATTGAACACCTCCATGAGTCTATCCTTTCAGAACTACTAAAAAGAGCAATCGCACACCTGTCACTATCCTCCCTTTTTCGCACTTGCCACGACTTCCCCCACATTCACGAGTAAAATAAGAATTAGTCACGTTGCCATGATCAATCGAATCCGTGATCCGCGCCGAGTCGATGAACCAGCAACCACCAGTGCACACTGCACCGTCACAGCGTCACAGAATCACACTGTCACAGCGTCACAGAATCACACTGTCACAGCGTCACAGAATCACACTGTCACAGCGTCACAGAATCACACTGTCACAGCGTCACAGAATCACACTGTCACACCGTCACAACAGAGAAGTGACAAGTTCGCTCGTCCGGCACGTTGCTATTGACAACAAAGCAATTGGAAAGAAAACAAGCCGCCAGTGTAGTTACTCAGTCAAATTAGGAAGAACTCAGGAGACAATAGCTGAAAAATCACTGACAGCGAACCGTTAGGGTTTTTCATTTTCCTGAATAGGATTCCGCCATTCGCTGGCTAAGTGGGTAGTCGGCTAGTTGGGAAAATTGGATTTCAGAGATATGATGAATTGAAGCTCCTGTCAACCTTAGTGGCAATGTATGATTGGTTGGGATGGGATTTCAGAGATATTGGAAAAATTGGATTTCAGAGATATTGACTGAATTGAAGCTTCTGTCAACCTTAATAGCAATGTATTGATTGATTGGAAGGGATTTCAAAGTACAATAGATGGAAAGCAGACATTGACAGAATGCAACCGGTAGAATCCTTTTCATTACAAACCTGCAGGCAAGAGAGACGTTGAGAGACCGAGGAAAGGGTAGTCTCAAAATTGAGCAGGATTATAGAGATAAATTTTCATCAACTTTAAGATGAATATTATCAATTTTAATTTTGCAAAAGACTACTTCAATGACTGGAACAGGCAGTGATTCCTATATCGTGGAAGTCAGAAAAAGAAGTAGTTTGGATTACGAGGTATAAACTGAGAGGAATAACAAGACGACAATAAATTGGATCTTAGGAGTATTGGAGCTCCATTCATCTGTGACAATCATTTATTTATTACTAGCAGGTACCTTTCCCGTGCATCGCAAGGGTCCAATTAAAAACTTGACCTACTGAAATATTGAAGAATTTGAAGAAGGCCTATAACAATCCTCAGTAAATTAAGAATTAATATACATAAATTTGAAGTTAATCAGTCAGTAGTTCAGACGTGATGGTGCGTCATTCGTGAATTTCCTATCCCGCACATGTATTGAATGATTATTTCCTTTATTATATTACTAGCCGTCAGGCTCGCTTCGCTCGCCATATCCGTCTAGCCCCCTGGACCCCCGACTGGATCGTCTAAGAATGAGATCAGCAGGCTCGCTTCGCTCGCCTGCATTTTCATTTGAGCATTCTATCATGTTAGGACGATCCAGTCGGGGGTCCAGGCTAAACGTCTGGCTAAACGGATATGGCGAGCGAAGCGATTAGCTCTTATTGAAGTAGCAGTGCCAATCAATTTTTCCGCGATAAATGCATTTCAATCTTCAACTTGGTGCCAACCTAACAAAGTCAACTCAACTTAATGCCAACCTGACAAAATTAGTAATTTAGTTACGCGTTAACAACTGTTTCGAAGAGGTACTCTCTCTAGATTATAGTTCTATATTAACATTGGTATGAACATTTTTCAATTATAATTAAGAGAATAAGAAGAATATACATGCTAAAAGACGAACTTTTGAAACCCTTAAAAACCACCCTTAGAGTTAAAATATTGCCAAAAGATTTCTTAGTGCGCCTCTAAGGGCAACTGAAGATACCTACCAAATTTGAACGTTTTTGGTCCGGTAGCTTTTTAGTTCTGCGGTGAGTAAGTGGTGAGTGAGTCAGTCAGTCAGACAGTCAGGGATGAGTGAGTGCCATTCGCTTTTATATATTGTGATGATCTTTCAATAGATCTCATGAAAAGAGAGAAAAATGTGATTACCTTTTAAAATGAAGGACTTTGCTAAAGGATAGTTAGCGACCGAGCGATAAAGCTACTATCAATAATTGTATATAGATAAGAGTACCGTTCTGTACTGAATATTTTTCTAGGAAAATTATTCAATAAAATTAATTATTTTGCGAATAAACACAAATTATTATGAATCGCTCACTGATTTTGAGGTTACACTTTGTTTACTATCGATCAGATGTTTTTAAAACAGTTCGAACGCAGCTGACCTGATTCAAAGCATTGTCAAATGTCATGCCGGTTTCATGCAAGGTAAAATATCATTCCTAAAAATTATAAAACTATCAATAAAGGATCAAGAATTTCAAAATAAAAAATAAAATGTATGTATTATTGTTGAAAATATTATTATTTAAGAAATTATATTATACGTCAGGTCTTATTGTAACTAATAGGTCATAGCATGAAATTATATATGATAAAACGTAGAAATAATTATAATAATCTCAAACCTAATAAAAATTGTACAAGAATATTAATTATAATAATTTAATTCAACTGAACCACTGGTAATTAAATCTCTATGGCAGGTCTAAGCCAATCACAGTGCATAGAAATAGCACCAAGACGGTGATCGTTGAAAGCAACACATGTTAATCTATTATCAGGACACAACCCTGCCTTATCGTTACACTAGCACGTGTACATTGTATGAGAGGAACTATGTCTATAAGATTAAGCAGTTTAAGGATTACCTAAATTAAAATTATTGTAATTAAAGGAATTGTATTCACTACTTGCCACTGACGTCATGTTTTACGGCACAAGCGTTCTACCAATGGCAAATTTTTATGCAAATTATTACATTGAGATTCTGAGAAGCAAGGTCTAGCCTAAAAGCTTAGAGAAAAGAGCAGCACTTCCCTTTTGAAATCCTCACCGTGCAGATCTTTTTATATACCAAAGACCTATTTGTGAAAATTTCTTGTTCGATTTTAAATGTTCTATTTGTGAGCGATATTTTAGGCCAATTATTTGTTATTCGTAAATTTCTGTTCTCATCAATCGATAAATTTAAAAGCTTAAAGTAAATTATCCCTTAATTAATTCGGTGAAGGAGATATTTAAATTAAAATTCCCCACGTGCTGAAACCGAAGCCTGGATTGCCGCCGATCAAACGATTTTTTGATCTAAAGAAGAAAACCACGACGACCAAGGAATTCACGTGAGTTATAAGTCATAAGGGGCCCCAATCTACGCTTCGAAAATATTTCAGTGCAGAAAAACATAAATTTTCTTGTTAATTATGGCCACGCCGACAAGCGCTTTTAGTTATTAAGAGCCTAAAATTTATTATATTTAATTTCTAAGAATTTGTAATTGATTAACTATCCTCCGCTGCCTGAACC
>NW_024089009.1:0-5759 GCF_014356525.2 Nilaparvata lugens | reverse complement strand
GGTACTTGGATTTATATTCCTATTTATACTCATTGAAGTACTACAATACACATTTCAAAGCAGAAAATAATTGGTAAGAACTCCAGATGATGAGCAGGAAACAGTACTAGTCTTATAGAAACTACAGCTCAACAAAATGGCGTCTCTATGGCGTCAATTGTTTGTCAACCAATGAGAATTTATTCTAGATTGCCGTGCTCTATGTGCTGAGACGCCATTACTCACTTGTAATTGGTCGAGGCCATTTGACGTTATCCACGTCAAAATTTGGGAAGAATGTTTGTCTTCCAACTTCAACTCTTGATTAAAAATTATTGACTATATTATTTTAGGGCATACTGATTTATTATAGTATGTGTTTCGAGCTTATTATATTTATATGCCTAATGATCCACTATTATAATAGAGTAAAGATCCTGTTTATTTGTCTCTGTTATTACGTTAGATTTTGAATGGAAATAAAAATGAATGAATCATTCGAATACCTACAGTTTTTTATAACAACCGTAGAAGATAGTGTTTTCAAGACGAAAAATCTGGTGTGGCGCACTCACCCAACTTCCTTGCCGGTATGGAATTGATCACCTGACGCTAGTGTTTACGCGCATCGCAAGTCTACTATTCAGAGATCTGAGCCAGCTGGTCAGGACAATGACGCTGTAGACACACGAGGTCTGCTATCTCTTCATAGTGAATGATTAAATAGTAACAACAGTGCCACCAGTTTGCGATTGAATAATCACATTTTCTCGAATTTCGAGCTTATTTTCAGTTTAGGTGAAATGTTACTGAACATTACTTGTAGAGATTTTCATGCCCAATCTATTCCACTTGAAACGTATAGAAATTTAGAAAAACCGGTACCTTATTTTTTTTCGGAAGCAATACTTTCCTTACCTATATGGTAAGAGGGCAGGAAAGTAAAAATGACTCCAATCTGTATAATTCTAGAATAATACTTGATATTGACATCAACTGAACATTATCAGTTCGAAATCTATGATAGCTACTCATTTCGACTCAACAGAGAGAATTTTTCCTTTCCTTTATTTTTTTGAGAGTATACAATACATGAATCAATTCTTGAAGATTAATAATGCCGTAGCAACCCGGAATTTATGTTCATTCTAGAAATTCCATTCAAAATTCACATCTTTCAATTGATAATAATTTCATAAAATTCATGGAGAGCTTCCTATGTCGTCTCAATACGGAGAATATTTCCTTCTTCATCTTCACTAGGAATAACAAAATACGTTCAAGTTTTGTATTACTTTCCTTGCCCTATTACCATAGGTAAGGAAAGTATTGCTTTCCGAAAAAAATTAACCCCAATTTTTTTAAATTGATCATGATGTAGCAACCGAAATTTGTCAATTTCAAATAGTTTCGTTCAAAATTCTCTTTTTTTTTGAGGGTATAAGTTTCATAAAATTCATGATAAGCTACCTATGTTGACTCAAACAAAGAGACTTTTTCACTTCCGTCTTTTTAAAAAGAACAAAACATTTTTCAGGTTATTCCTGGGCGATTTCACATGTCGAACCTGGCTGGCTTTTCTAGTTGGCTGGAGTCGGATTCCAGACTGACTGCAACTCTCTGGAGAGCCTGAAGTGCTGGAAAAACTCTCGGTTCGATACATTTCCTCTTCGTTTTTCCGATGTACCTACACGATTTTCACGCCGTTTTCCGGACAAGCGGGACTTGGAAAAGCGTTTGATGGAAGTTACATGGGGTTTTTGAACCTTGCTTTTATAGGGAGCCGACGATCACAAAAGATAAGCGAGCTGTATTGCATATAGATATATTTTTCAGGATATAGGTTGAAGTTTATGTTGTACTGTGAAATATTCGTGATAAGAGAGAAGGTAGATAATTTAAACTCAGTACACAAACAAAGATAGATTCACACCTTGAATATTGTTTCATCATCATCAATAATTGAAATGAGCATGAAAAGCAGGAGTTTTAGGATCTTAATTTTAATATTTTTCCTGATTCAATTAAAGTCCTATATTTCAAAATGACAAACATTTCTACTTTTTGAAGAATTCAGTATTCATATAATAATTTTGAAAAATTAGCAGTGAATGATATCATGAAACAAGAAGCCATATTTGACTATGTTGCCTCTGATTGGTTGAGCTTTGAAATACTGTACTGTGCTGTGATTGGTTGACAGTTTAACTGAGCTGTCAGCTGACAATCACTCTTTGCCTCCCACCCTTTTGTAGAGTTTTACTGGGAGAGTATATTGAATATTCTTTCCAAATAATGGAGATAGATTGTTCAAAGCTCCCCCAATTATGTAGATGCATACACTATTACCTGTAGTAAATTCGAAGTTGCTTCTTTTTTCATATCGATGATTATATTTATAGATATATTTTCCAGGATATAGGTTGAAAGTTATGTGTACTGTGAAATATTTCGTGATAAGAGAGAAGGTAGATAATTTAAACTCAGTGCACAAACAAAGATAGATTCACACCTTGAATATTGTTCATCTCATCAATAATATTGAAATGAGCATGAATAGAGCAGGAGCTTAATTTTAATATTTTTCCTGATTCAATTAAGTCCTATATTTCAAAATGAACAAACATTTCTACTTTTTGAAGAATTCAGTATTCATATAATAATTTTGAAAAATTAGCAGTGAATGATATCATGAAACAAGGAAGCCATATTTGACTATGTTGCCTCTGATTGGTTGAGCTTTGAAATACTGTACTGTGCTATGATTGGTTGACAGGTTAACTGAGCTGTCAGCTGACAATCACTCTTTTGCCTCCCACTCTTTTGTAGAGTGTTACTGGGAGAGTATATTGAATATTCTTTCCAAATAATGGAGATAGATATGTTCAAAGCTCCCCCAATTTATGTAGATGCATAACAATATTACCTGTAGTAAATTCGAAGTTGCTTCTTTTTTTCATATCGATGATTATTATTTTAGTTTGTATTATGTAAATTAATCTAAAACTTTGCTGTAAGATATTGTATATAGCCAGTATATATTGTAATCTAAATGAATAAAGTACTCAATCAATCAATCAATCAATCAATCAATCAATCAATCAACCCAAATTGAAATGGACTTAATGCTGATTTTATACTACAGAATGGGAAGAGGATTTCAAATGTAATAATTGTAATAATATTATATTAATATTATATCATTATTGTATATATAATTATGTAACAGAAGACTTAAATCTTCAAAAGCCATTCCCAAAAATGAGTATTTGCCTTATGTGCCCTTTGTCCGGCAAGGTCCTATAATTATGCTTTTACATTCAAAATAGATTTACTTCTAGTCAGTCTCAATTGGTTTAAAATCAGTGAAGAATAATCATTTCTAACGAAAGTAAGCTATCCTCTGAAAAGATCTCAATTTTATAACCACAAAATTCAGTGATAGTTTACAGATATATTATGCTACAATAATAGACAATATATATTCAGCTTTAGTCAGTATCAATCGATTTAAAAGAGAATAGAAAATAAGCTAATCTCTGGAAAGATCTCAATACTATAACCACAGCTTGAGTCAGTCTCGATCGGTTTATAGTCGGTAAAGATCTATTTCTCACGAGAGATAAGCTATCCTCTGAATAGATCTTATATAGTAACAAAAAAAATCTGGTGTGGCGCACTCACACAACTTTCCTTGCCGTTATGAAAATTGATCACCTGACGCTAGTGTTCTCGCGCATCTCAAGTCTACTATTCAAAGATTTGAGCAACTGGTGACAGGACAATAACGCTGGAAACACACGAGGTCTGCTATCTCTTCATAGTGAATGATTTAATAGAATCAACAGTTGCCAACAGTTTGCAATTTGATAATCACATTTTCTCGAATTTCGAGCTTATTTTTAAGCTAGTGTTCCCGCGCATCTCAAGTCCACTACTATTCAAAAATCTTAGCCAGCTGGTGACAGGACAATAACGCTGGAAACACACGAGGTCTGCTATCTCTTCATAGTGAATGATTTAATAGAATCAACAGTTGCCAACAGTTTGCAATTTGATAATCACATTTCCTCGAATTTCGAGCTTATTTTTAATTTTAGGTGAAATCTTACAAAACATTAATTGTAGAGATTCTCATGCTCAATCTTTTCCCTCAATTTTTTGTTTAAATTATATCTGAAGCCTGATAATTGAGAATCTAAAATCAAACTTTGCATAGATGGGGCAAAGCTCCTGAAATTTTTACAGATATAGGACTTGTGGAAGTTGATAGAGCTTTCAATGACTATTTCAGGTATGAATTTGATCAAAATTGTTGAAGCCGTTTTCGAGAAAATCGCTAAAAACCTTGTTTTTGACAACATTTCCGCCATTTTAGCCGCTATCTTGATCGCATTCGATCGAAATTGTTTGTGTCGGATCCTTATATTGTAAGGCCTTACGTTCCAATTTCAAGTCATTCCGTAAATTGGAGATGAGATATCGTGTACACAGACGCACATACACTTATACACCAAACACATCGCTTCTAATCGTTATAATAGGGTTTGCTCTACCTACAGCTTAAAAAAGCTTAGAGCTTTACCTATTAAAGGAATCACCTTCTCTACACAGGATCCTGCTTTTTTCCTAATTACGGGAAAATAAAGTAAGCCACTCCTACACCCCTGTCAAGTGCAGAGATCGGATTTTCCTACCCTTCATCTTTTTTTACCTTTTTTCTCATCCCACTTCACCTTCTTCTTTCAGTCATCCGTCTCTCTCCTTACTTTTCATGCCGTCTTTGTTGCTTCAAAGGCCAAAAACCATACAAAGCCAATTAATTGACTTGTCTTCCTTACCTTGCTGGCTGGCTGGCTCTTTAGCCAATTTTTCTCTCTTTTTCTGCTTACTTTTCCTCTTCTTCCATCTCTTGTGTCTCCTACCCTCCTTCATCCTAACTATCCACCTCTTCATTCGCTTCTCTGCACCTCTCCAAATTTTTTCCTCTCATCATACACTTTCCTTGCTCCACTGTCTTCCTTTACTTTTTCTACTCATACTTCGTTTACGATTCATTTTCCTAATAAAAGTATCATTTCTTGAATATCTTTACGGTCTCTTTCCCTCTTGCTCTTCAACCTCATATTCTTCCTCTCTTAATTTCCTTTGTTTCCCTATCCTTTCCTTCCCCCAATCACAATTAGGTCTTCTATCCTCCCACCCTTCTCCTTCTTCTTATTTATTATTTTCCTCTCTTCAACCTTTCACTATTCTTCATCCTGTTTTCCTAGATCCTATAATTGTAACTTTATTTTTCGATTGATTGTTTGATTTTTCTCATCTACATGCCGTTTCACTCCTTCCTCTCTCTTTTTCATTTTCTCATTCATATTTCTACTCATATCTCTTTCCCTTAACTCAATTCTTTGTGTTATCTGTTCAAACATTCTCCATCATCCCTCGTCACTACTTCTCACTCCTCCTCTTTTTTCTCCCTCTTATTCTCCATCGTATCTTCTTCTCACTGGATCATCTTCCTCCTTCTCCTTCGCTAACTTCTCTTTATCCACCCACCCTATTCTAATTCCATTTCCTTCTCTGAAGTTTATTTCCCTACTCCTACTCGTCCTTCTCCTCCTCCTCCTCCTCCTCCTCCTCCTCCTCCCCCTCACAATCCTTCTCGTGCTCCTGTTCCTCTTCTTCCTCCTCTGTCTCCTACTCCTACTCCTCCTACTCCTCCTCCTCCTACTCCTCCTACTCCTCCTACTCCTCCTCCTCGTCCTTGTCCCCTCCTCCTC
>NW_024089008.1:0-6713 GCF_014356525.2 Nilaparvata lugens | reverse complement strand
GAATTATTCAATCACAATATGTTTCGGACATTGATGCCATGGAAATGGCATAAATAATTCATAAGAGTACTGAGATTTTTATTTTTCCTCCTAATTCCTTAGTATTTTTCCATTTCAATAATATCCTCTCCTCTATAATGAGCCCTTTTTTCATCTCTACACACTGTTACTGAACATGTAATTGTAATTGAGGTGAAAATTAATTGTGAAATTATTGGAAAATATTCATTGCTTGATAAAATATAATTGATTATCTTTAAAGAGAATGAACAGTTAATATTACATCAATAAACCTGTATCAGCTACCGTCTATAAAAGGCACTGACAAAATAGAGGATCGGCAACGTTGTTCTCCTATCTTCCTCCACTGCCATTTTAACGTGGACCTCACTCTAATTGATAGCACTGACACCAACCTGAGCCGGTCAGACACTCAAAATTTATTGATATTTTTTTCAAATAATAACCATCATTATCCTCTCAATAGAGGAGTATTAAAATGAGATTATTTGATATCGAATCGGATATACCGTTTGAGAACAATAATATTGCTTGTCAGAATTGAATTAATCCGATATTCGTTTCCCATTTTGAATGACAATCAAAACAGAAGAGCGATGTTCTAAATTGAAATCCAATACAAATGCGAAACGGCGAGATCGTTTCATAATATATAGCTCTCGTCCTCTCACCCACTCACTCTCACTCACTCACTCTCACACTCTCTCTCTCTCTCTCTAAAAGACGGTTTAGCAACAGAGCAGAGCGAGAATCAGATAACGCTATCCGCTTTGTTGAATGATAGACAAGGATAGCAATAACATTGCTAATCAAACATAGCCATTATAATTCTCTCACTCTATCTCTCCCGCCCCCCATCGGACTCTCTTTCTCACCCATCCCCATTATTCATTAAATTGACGTTTTTTCAAGCCACTCCTGTACAAGTGTACTGCCACAGATTTGATGTAGGGTTGATCCGGCTTAATTAGGTGTTTTAATGTAATTGGATTTTAAACTGGGATTAGTTCAATCGTGTACCGTTTTGAGCGACAGTTTGAATCGGTATTTTCCACGTGATACTTTTCCGTGTTTGTTCATTGATTATGTGGAATGTTTTGATTGATTCTAATCTAATTTGTTCATTGATTTATTTATTCTTAATTGCTGTGTTACATATATCTTGTAATATTACTTTTTCCTACAGGTACCTTGAAAAGTGACCACTCCTGCACTGATTACAGAACGCAAAAAATCACTTTTTCCTAAAGTTACCTTGAAAGTGACGATTCCTGCACTGATTACAGAACGCAAAGATTCACTTTTCCGCTCTAGTGCGGGAAAATTTTTTCTGCACTCCAGATTTGCAACATGGCAACACAAAATAGTTGGTGGGTTATATGGAGGATTAGTGCACGAAAACAAAAATTAAGTTGGTAACAATGACTGTGGTTAGATTTAGATAAGAATCATTTCAATGGCTACCCTACATTTATGATAAAATCCCAATCTAGAAATCCAAACAAGATTAATGTCATCTAAATCATAATTAAATAATCATCATTACGAATTCTCATCATTTAATAATAAATAATGGTTCTTTTCTATTGATTTATTATTTCAACTGCAAGAAATGGGAAAAGTAGCAAATATACATTATAAATTCGAATTTTGAGGTTAAATGATTACCGTTCGATATTCATATAAATAAAATAATAAAAAACATAACAATACTACAATAATATTCTCTGTTGTCTATGCTATAAATATTTTCAGTTTACTTTGAGCATTTTTCTCGGTAATTTGAGCAAAAGTCTAAATTTCTAAATCATGTTTCAGTAATTTTCAGCTGGATGACAAACTTGGTACGATTCTTCCCACTAGGTCGCGCGCTTGTCGGTTCAGCCATCTTGTTGTGTTCAGCCATCTTGCAGCTCGGTTCAGCCAACAAGCTGTTGGCGTGTATTTTGAATGTGATTTTCTTGTTCCATCTGTATTTTTTCTGATTCTTGAATGAATAAAAATGAGATCTTTGGCTGAGAATTTTCAACTTCAATTGGATTATTAATTTTTAAATGAATTAAGGTTGTTATTAATAACAGCATCACACACACACACAAACATTTGATGGATCTCAGCCATCATTTTACCCATAATCATTCAATCACCACTTCTCATATTCAATGGTAACTGTAGGAAAATTAATGTGAAATACGTGCGCAAAGTTCTTCTGCTGCACTCAAGAAACCATTCCGCCCTCGCCTACGGCTCGTGCGTAACCGTTTTTTTTTGGTGCAGCAAACTGTCACTTTGCGCACAAGTTGCACAAATAACTATTGAATCTCACCGCGCTATTATTATGATGGCATAGAGAATTAAGTTGGTATGGTAATGATTGTAGGTTACTTTCAGGAAATAAATTGAAATAGAAGTGGATAAAGGAATAGAACAATTTAAGATGAATAAAACAATTTAATTACTATATAATATTTTAAAGAAACAGATTTAGTCAAATCACTTATTTTATAGAAATTTACATTGTGTTGAAATAGATACTTATATCAATGTTTAAGATCAATAAATAAATTAATAATGTGATAAATTGGAGATGCCGAAGTTGGAAATGAAGAATAAACTTAAATTTTCAATCAAAATCCGGGCTTTTGTAAGGTTAACGTTAAAATGGCAGTGTTTGATTAGCAATGGTATTACTATGATTGAACAAAGCTGATAGCGCTATCTCTTTCTCGTTTTGCTCTGTTGCCAGATCGTCTTTAACAATGTAGAATTGATAATCAATCAACAAATATTCCATCTTAGTTATAAAAATTCATTAAGAAATTATTGGAAAATTTTAATTCATGCTTAATAGAATATAATTGAATATTTTAAACGAGAATGAACACTTAATTTCACATCATAACCTGTATCAGCTTCCGTCTAGAGAAGCGTTGACAAGACAGAGGATCGGCAACGTTGTTCTCTTATCTTTCTCCACTGCTATCATAACGTGGACCTCTCTCTGCAGTCTAACAATTTTTGAACCACTTTGTCACACTGAAAACAATTAGTGCCATCTGCTACCGTGCAATTCACTTAAAACTGACTGTATCACTCTAATGGATGAAGCATATGCTTCCCATTCATTTTTCTGACTGGAACAAATGTACAAATGCCTCACCAGGTAGAGCTTTTTCCAGGTTATCTTTATTTTCTTCTCTCACATGCTCTCTCTCTCTCTCTTCACCATCCATCTCACTCTTCCTCATCAATATCACTATCATTCTCTCTCTCTCTTCAGATTTCACTCCTCCCCTTCTCTTCATGCTTCTCTCTCACTCTCTCACGCTTTATTTATTGTTATCTGCATAAATAAGCACTCACTCAATCAATCAATCGCTCTCTTTTCTCACTCTCTCTAATCTCCCTTGCTCACTCACCCTCACTCACTCTCTCTCTCTCTGTATGTTTGTCTCACTCACTCTCTCTATTTCTATATATCTTTCACTCACTATATCTTTCTCTATATATATCAATCTCTCACTCTTTCAGAGAATCGACAATTATTTGTTGAAACACCGCCGATATATGAAGTTACATTACAATTTATTTCTCGTTATTCTAATATTGCATTTAATCTTTATTCTCATTGATCATTATCTATACTTTGTGAAATTCTTTGAATAACTAGCATTTTCGTCATTTAATGTGGATCAGTGTATAAGCCAGTAATATTGTAACATACATAATAAATAATCTAATCTGATCTCTTCATGCTTTCTCTCTCACTTTCTTACTTTTTCATATCATATACAGTTCAATAATTATTTTGCCCCACTTGGATGTAATGAGCTGGTTTACGTGCTTTATATGGAGGCCGAAAGTGATTGTTTTCTGACCAGGCGGTAAAATTTTCACGGCCCTAGGGCTGTAAAATAACCTTGAAGTCAGCTGATTCTGATTTGATGTGAACGTGTTTACAAAATACTTTATGAAACGGATCAGTTTATGCTTCTAGAATTGAATAAAGTATTTTGCAATAAGATACTATCATTTTATTTGGATGAATGAAATACAAATGAGATATTATAAACTATTCAAATTCAATTTTCAGAGTATAATAGAATCTAACCTCAAACATCCTAGTACTGCGTTTATCACGGAACATGGTGGATAAACGGAATCATTTTATGCTTCTAGAATTCAATAAAGTATTCTGCATGATATACTATCATTTTATTTCGATGAATAAAATACAGATAAGATATATATTATAAACTATTCAAATATTCGATTTTCAGAGTAGGATAGAACTTCTAACCTAAACTTCCGTTGACATTCAGATTGGCTAAATTCCAAGTGTGCTAAAACAGCTGATTATTTGTGTTTTATCATTCAATAATTAAAACATTTATAATATATCATCTTATTGTCATTGGAAGAATAAAAAGTATAAACTCAACCTCTTACATAATTGAACATAATCTTTTAGGTTATTTAGACAAATCAGAATAAAAAATAAAATACTAGGACATTTCCTGATATTCAGATTACCTCGATTTGCTAAGCTATCACCTTCCACTTTTGCTTTCGGAAGTGCTTATAATAGACAACTATTTTCTTATATATATGTTTATTTTTCTGTGTGGCGAAAAATAACGTTCTCACCATGGGCAAAAATGTTTTTTCGTCACACTTGGATGTAATGAGCTGGTTAACGTACGTCATATGGATGCCGAATGATTGTTTTCCGACCAGGCTGGTAAAATTTACGGCCCTAGGGCTGTAAATGACCTTGATAACAGCTGATCGTGTCCGATCTCACAAAAATCATAGAGAGATAATCTCATAACGTCTGTAATAATCTATATAATTATGTATCGTGAATCGCGGTATTATGTCTATAATATATTTTATAAATTACTTTTTCATAATTTAATATTTATTATTGTGTTTTTGATATCAAACAATAGAATACGATGATATCTCCATAGCCTCAACAATATAATGTTGGCTGCATTGTCCATTGTCAGAAAGTATTTAAAAGTGAAGAATCGAATTTGAAATCAAAGTACAATAATTGTATCAATATTTAAAAGTGAGGTAGAGTAATAATTGTTTCTTTTTTATTATCGAATTCCACTTCTTAATGCAATACAATCAACAATAATAATAAGAAAATACAGCAGAGATCTGAAGTTTAAGGTAAGCCTACTGGTGAAACTCAGCCTTGACTGAAAAATTCCTAGTAATTTTTCCGTAATTCATTATTAAAACTTTTAGATAATTTTTCTTCATTATTAAACCATATAGAGAAAACATTAGGCCCACTCAAGATTGAATCTTCGAATGTTTTCTCTATGATTTAACTATTTTCAGAGCAATATTTTGTTGTGAAAATGCCGGCAAACCGACTTCAAATTTGCCGCTATACACTATATTATATAGTAGCCTACATAAGTCTACGTCAGGCTCACACGTTCAACATACGCTATGGCCGAGAGCGTAAAGGCGTAATACATCAGACTCAAAGCTCAGTGAATAACAAACATGATCTAGGTTCGAATCTCGGTCAATGACATTTTTTTTTGTCGATGAATTTCGACTTTTATTAGCTATTTTTTTATTAGTTACCGTAATTTAAATTTCAATCAATTTTTTATATATTTTGAGACAAAACTGTGAAATATGCAATTATATTATTTTTTTCATCACATTATTTCAAAATAGTAATGAAAATTCTATTCATCCATCTATCCATGAGATATTGCATCGGGCGCAAAGCGCGAGCTATAAAAATTCAAACAATTATTCGAAATAGTAATAGTATGAAATATGGTCACTATTGTAGATTATTAATTTGTAATACGAAATTAATTGACAGTAAAGTTGTCATAACCAAGATTCAAACTATCAAAATAGGCTGTTTTTATTTTTCAATTTCTTATATATTGGAAGTTTTTTTTTGGTGTGGCGAAAAATAGCGTTCGCAACACAGGCAAAAATGTTTTTCCGGCTCTCGAACGCTTCAGTTCTCGACTTCGTCTTGAACTTGTAAACCGCGATCTCGAGCCGGAAAACGTACATTTTCGACCCTAGGTGCGAATATACTATTCTTAGTCTATATTAGTAAATTCATCTATAATTTTGCTGTTTGTAAGCTATTGTAATAGTGTATAAGCCAGTATATTGTAATCTACATAAATAAAGTACTCAATCAATCAATCATCAATCAATCAATCTCTCACGCTTTATTTTTTGTTATCTGCATAAATAAGCACTCACTCAATCAATCAATTGCTCTCTTTACTCTCTCTCTCTCTTTGTCCCCTTTGCTAGCTCTCCTCTCTCTTAATTTTAATTTCAATTTTGTTTTCTTCCTTTCATTCGCTATTTCGAAGTTTTCTATTATTTTGTAAAATTAGTTTTTTTATCTTAAATCTTTGTTGTAGGCCTACAGAGTTTTAGTTTTACTTAGAATTGTATTGGAGGGTTGAGTGTAAGAGAGGCCGGCTGCGCCCTAACTTCGCTCTCCTAGGTTTTTATAAAGGCAGTCAATCAATCAATCAATCAATTAATCAATATCTCTGTCACATCACATTATCAGTCTGTCTGTCTCTCGCACTCTATCTCTGTCTGTCTGTCTCACTCACTCTATCTTTCTCCATATATATCAATCTCTCACCGTTCCCTCTATTCTCTCTCTCTTCCTG
>NW_024089007.1:0-3822 GCF_014356525.2 Nilaparvata lugens | reverse complement strand
GTAATCATATTATTAAATTATTTTAAAGGTTGTCCCTTATAGTTTGTCTACTTTCGAAAATTTTGATTGGAGTTTGTCTAAAAAACTTTTTTCTAACCAACTGTGAAATTTGTAGCTTTGTTTAGAGATAAGTTGATTCATGAAATCTGTAAGGGATCAATGTATACTGTAAGTTCTATGTTCTAGTGTCGGTTGCACAAAAGCCGGTTAAATTTTAACCGTGATTAATTCTACGAGAACCAACCAGAGAAGACGTCTTATCAAAAAAGCCTTCTCTGATTGGTTCTCGTAGAATTTATCGGTTGCACAAAAGCCGGTTAAGTTTTAACCGTGATTTCTACGAGAAATTGGTTCTATTGGTTTTTACGAGACCCAATCAGAGAAGGTTTTTTTGATCAAAAACACCTTTTCTGATTGGTTCTCGTAGGATTAATCACAGTTGAAATTCAACCGGCTTTTGTGCAACCGATAAATTCTACGAGAACCAATCAAAGAAGGCTTTTTTGATAAGACGGATTCTCTGATTGGTTCCCGTGGAATTAATCACGGTTAAAATTCAACCGGCTTCTGTGCAACCGATTAATTCTACGAGAACAAATCAAAGAAGGCTTTTTTGATAAGACGGATTCTCTGATTGGTTCTCGTGGGATTAATCACGGTTTAAACTTAACCGGCGTTTGTGCAATCGGGCCATAGAGTCAATAGAAATGTTAGGACTACAGAGTTGCCGATTCTCTGTTACCACCGCCTTCTATAGTGGATAGCTGTGATTCAAGTCATCCTCCTATATCTGATCTGATATTAATCAAATAATATGATCATCTATACTATAATAAAGGGAAGAGTATAGAAGTTACTAAATTACAAACAAAATATGGAACAATTAAGAAGGTACCATACTTTAAATATCTTGGGGAAATTATATCAGAAAAACATGCACAAAATGAAAGGATACAGAAAGCTCGTAAAGGCCTAGGCTAGTGCAATATATTTATAATAAGAGATGTATGTCTATCAATACCAAAATCAAACATTATAAACGCAGTAATCAAGCCAACAATGTTGTATGCCAGCGAGACCCTAACACTTAGCAGAAAAACAGATACTGAAAATTTGAAAAAAGAAGAAAGGAAGATAATTAGAAAAATACTTGGACCAAGAAAGACCGAAGATGGTTATAGACTACAGAAACAGCCAAAGTTGAAGAATACTCTAACATAGAAGCAGACATCAGGAAAAGGCGCTTAAATTTTATGGTCACATAATGAGGCTTCCAGATCACAGACTTACAAAAAGAATAGTAACATATGTAGCAACCCTTAGTAATGGAGGTGCATGGATGAAAAACGTCAAGAAGGACTTAATACTTGCTAACATTAACAATGATGAAATATACAACAGGAACAGTTTCAGAGAAAAGGTTGAAAAATGGGAAGTTAAACCAGAGATGACTGTGCCAAGAGTGGAACAAAATGGAGTGAAGCAAGGAAGCGGAGTTCTCACTGAAAATGAAAAACTGGTGGATTGATAAAAAGAACAAGAAAAACAAAAAATGAACCAAATTTGCTCAGCGTCTTCCATCTGGGAGCTTGACGGCTAATAATAATAATAATAATAATAAAGGGAAGAGCTGGCTTATACATGTAGGGGATAGGAAATTCACGAATGACGCATCATCACGTCTCAACTACTCAACTCATTAACTCACATTTTGCATATACATTCTTAATTTACCGAGGATGGTTATAGTCCGGTTTTTGACTCTTCATGATTTCAGTGGGTCAAGTTCTCAGTCTGTCAGGTTTTTTATAAGACCCTTAAGAAGCACGAGTTACCTATTTAATTTCTAAGATTTTATTTTATTTAATTTCTATTTTAATTTCTCCAAGATTTCATTACATCAAGATTTCAATTGTCAAGAGAGTATATCTCAGATGATTCATAATTTAATTGTCTTGAATGAAAAAGACTAAGAAATTGTCAAAAAAACACTGATTTATTGATAATTAGAAAGACCGGTTTCGGTTATTACACCATTGTCAATCTCGATAAATGATTATCAGTTAAACTGATTAACTGATAACTGTTTATCAGAGAGTGACAATGGTGTAATAACCGAAACCGGTCTTTCTAATTATCATAAATCAGTGGTTTTTGACAATTTCTTAGTCTTTTTATTCAATATGAATAATTACCACTTATGAAGTCTCACTACACAAAAAAGAACAAATTAATTGTCATGGGAAAAAGATGAATCTCTAGAAGTACCAGTCTAGATATAGATGGGAGGATAACAACAATATTGTTGGAAGAAATATCTGTTCTTTCGAATTATTTCTACCCAATAATAGATCAAATCAAGAGAAATATTATGAATATCTCGAACTATCAAGTCTATTATGTGGAAGGGACGTACACAAAAATCTCAAATCTATTATGTCGGTGGGACGTTACTTTACAAACCTCTACAAACCTTTTTCAAATAATTTAGAAATATATTATGTTCTTTTGAATTATTGCTGATACAAAATAAACAAGATCAGATTAGGTGTAAAGGAGAATAATATCTCAAACTATCTAGTCTATATTATGTAGATGGGAAGTAGAAAAAAATCTCGAAAATTTGGGTCTCAACAAACCTTTTTTTCAATAATTTAGAAATATCTGTTCTTTCCAATTATTCCCAACCATGAATAGAAAAAATCAAGAGAAATATGACGAATATTTTGAACTATTATGTGGAAGTACAGAAAATCTCAAAAAAAAGACTTTCAACAAACCGTTTTCAAATGATTTAGAAATATCAGTCTGTTCTTTCGAATCATTGCTTATCAAAAATATACAAGATCAGATTAGGTGAGGAGAATATCTCGAAATATCGAACCTATAAATGTAGATGGGACGTCACCAAAAATCTCAAAAATTGAGGACTTTCAACTAACCTTATACATTTAATTCTCTTGACAATAAATACTCTCATGCAAGGGAAGCTTCCCTTCTCTGTACGCATGGAGGAGTTGCTGCAGACCCTAGAAACTCTCTTATAGTGAAAAAAATCAATTTGTTTATCTAATTCCTTACATAATGTATCCAGTAATTATAACTAGGAAATGAAAAACAAGTAATTGAGAAACAAAAATGAAAGTATGAATCTGTTCTCTCTAATTATTGCTAACAATGAACAGACAAAATCAAGAGAAATATTATTAATATCTCGAACTATCCAGTCTAATATGTAGATGGGACGTACACGAAAATCTCGAACGATTATGACTTTCAACAAACCTTTTTCAAATAATTCAGAAATATCTGTTCTCTCTAAATATTGCTAACCAAAGATAGACGAATTAAAATCAGGTAGATGGAGAATATCTCGAACTATCGAATCCAGATCTAAACGGGACGTATACAACAATCTAAAAATATTAGGAATTTCAAACAAATCTTTTAGAATCTATTTGGGAAAAATGTTCTCTCTATATTGTTGCTGAACAAAAATGGACAAATTGGAATCAGATATAAGGTGGATATCCAGAAATATCAAGTCTATATTATTCTGTTTTTCCTTTATACAAAAAAAATGGACAAATTAGAATCAGATATGAGGTGTATATCCAGAAATATCAAGTCTATATGTAGATGAGACGTACACAGAAATCTCGAAAGATTGAGACTCTAAACAAACGTTTTTCAAGTAATTTAGAAATATCTGTTATTTCTCATTATTGCTAGACAAAAATATACAAGATCAATTTCCAGATTGGGAAAATATCTCGAGCCATCGAGTCTATGTAGATGGGACGTACAAAAAATATCAAAATA
>NW_024089006.1:0-6091 GCF_014356525.2 Nilaparvata lugens | reverse complement strand
TTTTTCAAATAATTTAGAAATATCTGTTCTTTCTAAATATTGCTAACCAAAGATAGACGAATTAAAATCAGGTAGATGGAGAGTATCTCGAACCATCGAATCCAGATCTAAACGGGACGTATACAACAATCTAAAAATATTAGGAATTTCAAACAAATCTTTTAGAATCTATTTGGAAAAATGTTTTCTCTATATTGTTGCTAAACAAAAATGGACAAATTGGAATCAGATATAAGGTGGATATCCAGAAATATCAAGTCTATATTATTCTGTTTTTCCTTTATACAAAAAAAATTGACAAATTAGAATCAGATATAAGGTGTATATCCAGAAATATCAAGTCTATATTAGAAATAAATTATATTCAAGATAGTTTGAAAAAGTACTTGCGTTCTTGAATTGACTGATTTGGTTACTAGCTCTAGAATTTTTTTCAAAATAAAATAGGGTCATCTGAGAAAACATTCAAATTTATGGTAGAAAATGTATCACATAGCAGTTGAATTCGAAAAAGTACTGTATAATTATTACTAATTCATAACCTCTTGTTAGTTTTTTGTATTTTCGTGTTTACTGGTTCGAGTTGGTTTATTCTTCTATTCTCTCTCACATTATCAATTGGATTCTATTGCTGAATTCCTCTCCACTTGCTGTTGTTTGACGGTTTTCATGACCATATTTGGGCGTGTCCAGGCTATCGACCAATGGCAGTAGAGCTCAACCTCCATTGGTGAACAACTGATGGCCAATCGTGTGACTCCCCAGTCCCCCCACACTGTATATTATGTTGTTCGATGTTCGATCTTTCCAGTTTGAATGCCATTGATTTCAACTGAGACTGGTATAACAAATTATTTCAATATATCAGTGATCTCAATAATATCAAGTAGTTATCATTCATAATTCAACACAGCATCCCATTCACAACAACACAGAAAAATTATCTCTTCCATTATCATTTGAATGAACTTTGACTATATTAAAAGAAACCTTAGTACTGCACACTATCCAATCTTTGTAAAACATTAATTCTTGACAAAATCCATTCAAGTATATGAACAATATTTTATACGAATTATGATAAAAACGATTTGTTCACAAGGAAAATATTGTAGTACTACTTATCACAAGAAATTAGATTCTTGAAAGCACAAGCTTATTTCAAACTAGCCGTCAGGCTCGCTTCGCTCGCCATATCCGTCTAGCCAGGGGGCTCCGCCCCCTGGACCCCCGACTGGATCGTACAAGAGTGAGATCAGCAGGCTCACTTGAGCATTTTTATCATATGTTAGGACAATCCAGTCGGGGGTCCAGACTGAACGTCTGGCTAAACGGATATGGCGAGCGAAGCGAGCCTGACGTCTAGTAATATAATATTCCCAGGATTGAAGTAGCAGTGCCCAATCAATTTTTCCGTGATAAATGCATTTAAATCTTCAACATGATGCCAAAATCAACAAAGTCAACTCAACTTAATGCCAACCTGACAAAATTATTAATTTAGTTGCCAGTTAACAACTGTTTCGAAGAGGTACTCTATCTAGATTATAGTTCTATAGTAACATATGATATGGAAATTCCAATTATAATTAAGAGATTTGGAGAAGAAGAATATACATGCTAAAAGACAAACTTCAAACCCTTAAAAACAACCCTTAGAGTTGAAATATTGCCAAAAGATTTCTTATTGCGCCTCTAAAGGGCCAACTGAACATACCTACCAAATTTGAACGTTTTTGGTCCGGTAAATTTTTAGTTCTGCGAGTGAGTGAGTGAGTCAGTCAGTCAGTTAGTCAATCAGTTAGTGAGTGAGTGCCATTTCGCTTTTATATTATATAGAAGATAATTTACTGATAAACAAGTGTGAGACAGGCATACTTATATATTATTATGATAGAATCACAAATAACTTTAAACTCGTAGCAAAGTATTAAACAAATATCCAGGCAAAAAATGCTAATTCACATCAATATTCTTAAGATTCACTTTTTGAATCAATTCTTCTAGCTTTTTAAGGTATTCCGTCTTACCTGTTGAAAATGAAGCTGTATGTGATACATCATTATCCTGGAAACAAAAATATAACATCATTAGAAAGTGATAATAGCTTACTCAATAATTTATTCTACAACGAGTCTACAATGCTAATCAAATCTCAATATTCAAAAAATACAAGAATCATTATTAAGTTTAATATTATAGTGGGATTTGAGAGCATAAATTTTTATAATAATTGAATGCCATATAACCCTTAATTTCCTTGGGTTCCTTCCCCAACCTCTATTACTAGGCTGGGTGAAGTTTCACCCATATTTTTCTTATTTTTTAATTCACTTCTTGGAAGATATTCCTATCTGTGAATAATGAATCTCATGATCTATTATTTGAAGAATATTTCAACGTGTCTTGCCAATTTTTTGACAATGTTTTAATATATTTTTCCATAATTGAAATTATGTCTGCTTTTCTTAGAAATTTGATGATGATTTCTGGTAGATCAACAAGAACATAATAAATGCACAATCATTTTCTACAAATTATAACTTTATTCCTCATATATTTCTGAACAAATTAATGATTCATATGATTGTATAATAGTCAATTGTTCAAAAACAAAATACATGACAAATTCATTCAATATTTGAAAAACTCACACTAGGCTGGGTGAAAAATCACTCAGGGAGTCACAATACAGTAGAACTAGCACAGGAATACTAACACTTGCCACGCTGTCTTGAAGTACTCTATTAGTTGGGATATTACAAAGAAGTATCTATCAACGTTAGTATATATCTGTCTACTAACTTTGTATATCTGTAGGCATCGTTACCAACCTAGTAACGTTACCAACCTCGAGGTATCGAAATTTCTCAAGCCCTGGGTGATTTTCCACCCATCCTAGTAATTAAGGGTTAATTATGTAGCTTACAGTGGAAGACTCTCAGAATCTCAATTATCTCAAGAAGCATCAAGGGCCAAGTCAACAGGGCAGGAAGCTCTCCGATTGGCTGATTATCAGCTGATTCCTGATCGTCAACCCAATCATATAATCAGAGAGCTTCTTTTTCACTCCTTTTTTCCTTTTTATTCTTCTCCATCACCATCTTCTTCATTCGCTTCTTCTCCTTCTTCATTCGCTTCTTCTTCTTCTTCTTCTTCTTCTTCTACTTCTTCTTCTTCTCCTTCTTCTTCTCTTCTTCTTCTTCTTCTTCTTCTTCTTCTTCTCTTCTTCTTCTCTTCTTCTTCTTCTTCTTTTCTTTTTACTTCTCTTCTTCTTCTTCTTCTTCTTTTCTCCTTCTTCTTCTTCTCTTTCTTCTTCTCCTTCTTCTTCTTCTTCTTCTTCTTCTTCTTCTTCTCCTTCTCCTCCTCCTCCTCCTTTGTCCTCTCCTTCTCCTTTTCCTCCTTAAATCTTAGTGGAGGTAGGGGATAATCAGTGGCACCTGGTGTATGTGGCTGACAGCGACTAATGGCCTTGCTGCTGTTTCCTGCCTTTGTATGGGTGTTCGCTGCCCTCCACAGTTCTCTGATGTTACCACTCGCCCGTCAACAACCCCTCTGTTTCAGAGCTGCGCGCATAAGATACGAAGGGTTGTTGCCGTATTTACGTTTTGTGAATACAAAATATTTAGGGTTCTAATGGTTCACGTCGGTTTGGTGTTGTTTTATGGTGTTAAAATTCATTGTTACAACACTGTTGTTGTTTAGTGTCATTCATCAATGAATGAATGAATGAATGAATCATCCACTTGTGCGGACGTTTTGTTTCATGTTGGAGATTTTTGTCGAAAATTCGTTTTCGCAATAATACACATGCACTGTTATCGTTTAGTGAACTTCATAATTCATTTGTACAATCGTTCAAATTGTGTTACCGTTTATTTTTGGAAAATGATGACCAGTGTGTCACCGTTTTGTTTAAAGAATGATCACCTGATTAAGCTTGAATTCCACATATCAGTATCAGTGTCCGGTGCACGCGTCCTGTTGAAAATATAAATCCCATTGTAATAGTGTGATATTGAGAGGGTAGTATTGTAGTTGTTTTTGTGTATCTTATATAATTTTTCAGGTTTTTGAACTGGAATTAACTTTGATTTTTACTGTTCGTTGAACCCTGCGTTTTAGTCTGAGAATTGACTCTGTCTTGTTTGAATTTGCTAACTTGTTGCTTAGTTGTCGAAATTAAAGCAATTTTCGTGCATTTTTCAAATGCAGTTTCAATTTCGGAAAAGCTACTGTATTTGGGAATTGTACGACCATTGACCTTTTTGCAGCTTTGGCTTTTCCACTGGAAGTTATGCTCAACGCTCGTGGAGGGGGAATGATTTTCAGTGAAAAGGCCACAGTTGGTATTGAGAAGCGAACGAAAAAATCATGTAACGGTGCGCGAGCCTCGGTCTTCTGAATGGGTCTGTTGCCCATCCAGAGGGACAAATCGAAAAGTTTTCCATTATCAGTACTTTTGTTGTAGTTTGTATAGTAATCTAAAATTGATAGAATCAGTAGATGTAAAATTAATTGAAAGGTTAGTTGTGTGCGTGAATTTAAGTAGAGTGTAGTGAGTTTCATTACGTCTGAGTTTATTGAGTTTTGGATTGAGTGTTCTCAAAATTAAAATTTGAAATTGTTGAAATGGTGAGTGCCAAACTATTGTTTTCATTTAGCTCGGAATTTAGTACATAGAATGACCGAGGCCCGAATTTAGTTGCAGCAAGTTAGCAGGTTCCCAAAATGTATAGATTGAAAATGAATATACCTTCTTTTTCTGAATCAGTTACTGAGTAACTCTGTTGGAAAATTTGATATGATTTCTATTGAATAAAACTAATTCAATAAACCTAAGGTTGAATTTTAAAAGTATTTTTCATTCAAGTTCCTGGCTCGTAGTTACTATAGTTGCTAGAATAGGTTACAATGATGATAATCTGTGCATTTGAATGAACGAATCCACTAAAAGCTCCCAACCAATCAAGGATTCAAATACCGGTAGATGAATTGATAGCAGTAAACTTTAGCAAATATTATAGAAAAGAAGAAACACCCTCTCCGTTTACACCATGAGTTTTCATGGGACTATTCATACTCATTCATGAATACAATATTCTCATCATTCGTTGTTGTTGAAACAATAAATCCCATTACTTCTTATGGGACTATTCACACTCATTCATGGATACAATATTCTCATCATTATATATAGTCTTATCCTATTATATTAAGCGAGCTATTTCTGTATTTTTATATTATTATATTTATATCAGGCTATTTATGTTCAACGGATCTCGAAAACGGCTCTAACGATTCTCTCGAAATTTGGAACATAGTAGGTTTATGATATAAAAATTCGATTGCACTAGGTCTCATCCTTGGAAAAACTCGCTAAACGACATTAAAAGGATAATTCATCCTTGGCTGAAACAGCTGTGGATGGTAAAAAAGTGAGTGAGTGAGTGAGTATGTGAAAAATCAAAATATCGCATTCCCGAAATTCATAAGATGACATAAATAGCCAGCTGTGGAATATGAACACGATCATTTCAGAGATTTGTGTTGTCTTCATCAATAAATAAAAATAACGAGCGAAGCTATCGAGTTTTTCAATTTTCTATGAATAACCTGAGAGTTACATCTCATAACATTTATAATATTAACTATTCAGATTTGACAATAGTGCGAAGACAATTGGGGTATCTTAGCTCAAAAATAATAAATATCATGCCAAATGCATTGTCAGAATCTCTTCTAATAGGGGTAGACCGAGGATGGAACAGAATAAATAAGTGGGTGATACAAAAATTTTTCTTCGACATCAGTCAAATTTATAATTACTAGTAATTTATTGTTGAACTTCGATTTTTTGTAGCTTTGTAATTAGTAGATTTCTATATGTCTAAACAGCTGATACTCTCACTCAGCGGTCAGGGTTTGCCACTGGCTGGTGGTGCCATGTAATTTTAATTTATTTGTAAAATAGCATAATATAATCTAGAATATTTTCTTTTGTAAGTTTTTTTTTTGTTTTTATGGGCAATAAAGATGTTAAAAAAAAGCTCGATGCCCCGATATTATTCAGTGATATCTTCAGCCATCA
>NW_024089005.1:0-6030 GCF_014356525.2 Nilaparvata lugens | reverse complement strand
AATTACTAGTAATTTATTGTTGAACTTCGATTTTTTGTAGCTTTGTAATTAGTAGATTTCTATATGTCTAAACAGCTGATACTCTCACTCAGCGGTCAGGGTTTGCCACTGGCTGGTGGTGCCATGTAATTTTAATTTATTTGTAAAATAGCATAATATAATCTAGAATATTTTCTTTTGTAAGTTTTTTTTTTGTTTTTATGGGCAATAAAGATGTTAAAAAAAAGCTCGATGCCCCGATATTATTCAGTGATATCTTCAGCCATCATAGCTCAAAATTACTTATTAGTGTGTTGTTGGGAGTGTAAGAGTGTAAGAAGGGCACAGTATGAGAGACTACCAGCGTCACATAGCTTCACCAAAACAACTACTAGGACTATCGGCTTCACTTAACACTCACATTTGCAACATAGACACCCTATACACTGTCTATTATTGTGTGTTGTTGGAGTGTAAGAAGGGCACAGTATGAGAGACTACCAGCGTCACATAGCTTCACCAAAAACACTACTAGGACTATCGCTTCAGTTAACACTCACATTTGCAACATAGACACCCTATACACTGTCTATTATTAGTGTGTTGTTGGGAGTGTAAGAGTGTAAGAAGGGCACAGTATGAGAGACTACCAGCGTCACATAGCTTCACCAAAAACAACTACTAGGACTATCGGCTTCACTTAACACTCACATTTGCAACATAGACACCCTATACACTGTCTATTATTAGGTGTTGTTGGGAGTGTAAGAAGGGCACAGTAAGAGAACTACCAGCGTCACATAGCTTCACCAAAACAACTACTAGGACTATCGGCTTCAGTTAACACTCACATTTGCAACATAGACACCCTATAAACTGTCTATTATTACATTTGCAACATAACGGTCTTGTATCATTGCATATCACCATAAATGATAAAGTATCACCACACATGATACCGTGTCAACATAATATGACACAGTATCATCTCAACTTGATACACAACACCGTAATTTGATACACAGCCTGAAAACTAAAAGAATCCTACAAACCATGGGATATCTTCTTATGCTATATTTTCTCTATGATAAAACAATTCAAATTAGCCAATTATTACAATATCAATATCAAGTTTTTTAACAAGGTCACTCCCGTGTTATCGGATGGGCACGTTAAACTGTCGGTCCCGGCTGAAGTATGACAGTCGTAAGGCCCATTGACGGCTTAAATTATATATTCAGGCGGTGGGACCTTCCCGCAAGGGACTCCCCACCAACAAAAGCCATACGAATTTACTTTTTTTTTTACAATATCAATTCATATTATCCACATTCAAATAGAATTTCATCCCAGTATCAACCAATAATAATTCTCCTCGTTGACTTTATGGAGTTCATGGAAGTTAGCTATATTGTCAGTTATTGAGAATTAGTGTACGTACATATAACCAGCGTTTATATACTGTAATTTACATAAATGAAGAAAGCCGATTTAATCAGGAATCCAATAAATTCAAGTTGACCCAGTACTTGCTGCAATCTGGTGGCAGATATGAGAACTAGTCATCAGAAATAGGCTCGACCAATGAGCATCGTACAGACGGGCTTTTAGAGGCGTGGCTTTCAGTGCTGGCTTGCGATTGGCCATCGGTTCGAAGCGTAAAGTGTGATTAGAGAGGGAGAAGGTGATGAAGAGGATTAAGTATGTAGACAAGAGAAGGAGAAGAAGAATAGAGGGAGAAGAAAGAAGAGAGTGAAGAAGAAGAAGGAGAAGAATAAGTAGAAGAGTGAGGGAACAAGAAGTGATAAGGTGTAAGAGAAGAAACTTGAAATTTGAATTTTAGAATCGGCAATTTGTTTGAGGAAACATTTATACTAGTACTCCACTTGTTTGGGAACGATTTACAAAATATTGACAATATACTTTTCAATGAAATGTTCTAATCTTAGACAATTCACCATAATATCATCTTCTAGTACACATGAATTTTCTAAAAATAACGTCAAGGAATTTCATAACGTCAACGTATTGACAATAAAATTAGCTGATTAATTTTATCAAATTTCCAATATCAGAACTGTTTGATAAATCATATCAAAAAGGAGACTAAAGCTGCGTTTACACCAGAGTCATTAACAAAATGTTGATAACTTAATCCTTATAGATTCTATTAGATTGAACGGAACTTGACAAACACATATGTTCATCATGTGTATGATAAGTTATGTTCAATCTAATGAAATCTATAAGGATTAAGTTATCAACATTTTGTTAATAACTTAGGTGTAATCGCAGCTTAAGAAGTGAGAAGAAGTTAATTATGTATTCAATTTGGTAAAACATCTTGTAAAGTGAAGCGAATTTTATAGGATTTGTATTGAAACTTTTGGCAAACAAAATAAAATTTGAATTTAACCAGAAATTCCAGACCTGTTCTACTAATTAGTAACCTACCTGTTGAGGTAATTCCTGTGAGATATCTAGGGGAGAATTTTCGGGATTAAAACCAAATTTCTAGTTCGATAAAGGAAGTGAAATTTCAAGTTTATTTTCTTTCTCATCTACCCAATATTTTACAATAACTTACAAGTTCCATAAGAAATAATAGGAAATCTTTGAATGATTAACCTACCTGTTAAGTTTATTCCTGTGAGATATCTAGGGATGAATTCACTCATGAATTGAAACAAATTTACTAGTTCGATAGAGGAAGTGAAATTTCAAGTTTATTTTCTTTCTCATCTACCCAATATTTTACAATAACTTACAAGTTCCATGAGAAATAATAGGAAATCTTTGAATGAGTAGCCTGCCTACCTGCTGACTTAATTCCTGTGTGATATTCAAGGAAGAATTTTCTCAGGGATTAAAACCAATTTCTAGTTTATGAATGAAGTGAAATTTCAGTTCTTATCTAAAAATATTGGGTGTTTAAGCCGGTTGGAAAATAAGTCGCAGCCTGTAAACTAGCCAAGAATAAATCAACAAAACATTGAGGGCGCTAGAGCATTGTAAAAAACTTAAGTATAAATACCTGGTTGTAAGAGTTCCAAACATTACACATCACTGTTCACTGTAAGTCCCGGTTGTGTCTCTTTTTTAAGCATTTTCGCTTATCATTTTTATCACTGTTTAATTAGCATTTATCACATTGACATAATGAATCACACTCCCGCAAACTCTGAGTTTCATATGGACGGCGGTTGCACAGATCCCACTTTGTCGACTCCGAGCACATCAACCCCACCACGGTAGATGCCATACGCACGAGAAAGGAACCAGGAAGCGTCGGGTCGATAATTTTCGATCCACCAGGTCTGCAACCTCTATCCTCCCTCGAATCGACGCAGCTGACACACCATTGAATCACGGATAGTAGAGATCAACTTTGAAGGGGCGAGGAGCAGCCTACAGAACCCGCATCGCCGGAGGCCGAGTCACCCCTGGCAAACAAAGTATGTTTTCAATCACAGAATTAGATCCGCTTCAAAAGTTAATGGACAAACTAGTAGCACTTTCAACATTATGTTACAAAAAACAATGGATAGTATGATGCAGGAGATTAAAAGAGATTGCTACAGTAAAGAGGAAAATAAACAGACAGTGGAACAGGGTATGAAAGAGACCACAGGCGCTATAAAATCAGTAGAACAACGGTTGGATAATATTGAAACTAAAGTAGAGAGTCATAGGGAAGAGTTAAAAGCAATGATAACCCTACAAAAAGAAAGTCAGGATAAAGTTACGGCAGGATTATCGGAAAGGTTAGATACGGTTACATGTGAACTCAATGAAAGGATACAATTTAATACACAATCACTACACTATTCAGGATATAACAATACATTAAGGGCGATTGCCACCAAGAAATCCACAAACAAATACCGTTGCCAATCAAAACTTAACAACTACAGTTGACAAAATATTAGCAATATTAAAGAATACAAAACAAACAGATTATATGTCCACAAAAATGAACCAACTGCAGGTAGCATCAATCAAAACACTGAAACCTGTAAAGCTTTAAATGGAACTCTACTAATTCAGAAATCCACTCTGACTCAACTAAATCAAGAACTAACGCAAATAAAATTACACATGATAGTCAATGGCAGAAACCAGGAAAAATAATAGCATTGGAAAATCATATTCAACAACAACCTCAAGGAATTCAAACAGACAACCTCAACGTACATAGTATATTACAGGACTAGGAAAATTTGATAACACTGATCGCCATTTGCAACCTCAACCATTCATTGATCAGATAAAATTAGTACAAACTCTTGCACCTACCTCTTGGAATTTTTGGCGTCTCCGTTTGACTAATTATTGATTGGCGAACCCTGATGTTTTTCGGAGTAGAGCCCATGAATTTACATCATTGGATGCGTTTGTCGCTGTCTTCCTGGAACAGTATTGGAGCAGAAGTAAACAGTTGGACGTGCTAGCGGACATCATATCATGCGATTTCAACCCTAAATTAGACGGTGCATGTACCACTTTCGTCACTGCCCTACAGTTTAAAATTCTCAATTGAGCGAGCCCATTAATGAATCGGCGTTAGCAAGCATTATTTTAAAGAAGCTACCGTATCAAGTTAGAATGGCACTCGCACACAACCCATTAATGATTGCACAGCTGATTAATCATTTATATGGCATACAGTCTGCCATGGCAATATCAAACCACCGCTCAGACCAAAGATACGCATCAAATCAGCATAATTCAAATTTAATCCGCATAACAGCCAAAATATGAACGGTATCATATGATCGCTACCGATCTGCTCCCCATTTGAACGCCGCTATGAGCACAGGCAAAATGGTAATTGGAATAATGAAAAATTTCAAAATCGTACAACCAACCACTATGCCCAGCAGAGCAATCGTAGGAATCACTATGATGGCCGTGATCGATTAAACTCACATAATAATAATACACCAAACAGTTACAACAGAATTAAAACCACCACCTCAACAAGTAAGTACAAACTATACACTAACACATGCAATAGGTTTGAATCAACAAAAAACCCGGAACCCACACCCAACGACCCGCCACCAGACATACAGAAAACTACAGCTAATAAACCAGGACTATATGATACCCCCGATATAACAAGCACAAGCTCAAATGAACAACCAAGAAAGCAGGATATTTAACATCATACACCACCTTTAGAAATGATCCACCGAAAATATTATTAGGAGAACAAAAGCCAACACCAGATAACCACCACCAAAACCGCCGCCCACCATGCAATTAAAGCCAGCCGCAAACTCACACCCATATTAAGTATATTGTTCCCGCCGAAGACCCATCCCGCAGGAGAGCCCGCATATCCTGAGACCGCCACCGAAGAGTCCTAATAAAAATAAACAGTTACCAGGAGGAGAACCGCCATCAAGCATCCGCACAGAATCCATGCGCCTGCACCAATGGACACCACCGAAGCGCACCAATGACGGGAAGGATGACACCAGGGAGTACCGGGAGGATGGACTACCGGACAAGAGGAGCGACCATCGCAAGGCCCGGAGACGGAGGCGCCTGAGGACACCGGATGGCCGACATCAGGACGGAGAGGACAGCATACAGGATAGAAAGAGAAACATGCATCGCAAGGCCCGGAGGCGGAAGAAGCGACGAAGGAGGAACCACGCGCGCGCATACCGGCCGCATGCACGCTTCAAGAGGCCAAGGAGGATTCCGGACCGGCACCGAGGAAGACAGGAGCGGACCGACGGCGTGCATCCGCGGCACATTCGTTTTAAGGAGGATGATCAACGATGTGACCGGAATAATAGGCCAAGGAAATATAACAAAAACGGTGCTACTAAAAGGTTTATTACGGATTCATGCATGGGCAACAACAAAGTGGACTACTTATTGAGACTGATGAAGGAAAAACGGTGTCTAGGAAGAGTGAAAGAATTAAAAAATAATATTAATAAAATGGAAGTACCTGGATATTAGACTATTAAAAGATGATAAATGTTTGGATATGGTGTTAATGTTGTAATAATGGCTGTGATATTATAAAAGACT
>NW_024089004.1:0-6146 GCF_014356525.2 Nilaparvata lugens | reverse complement strand
ACAAAGACTCTAATTCATCTATTATCGCTCTGCATAGTGTAGGAGAAAAATAAGACGAAGAAGAAGAAGAAGAATAAGGAGAAGAAGAAGAAGAAGGAGAAGAAGAAGAAGAAGAAGAAGAAGTAGAAGAAGATGATGTATGATGAAGAAGGAGAAGAAGAAGAAGAATAGAAGAAGAAGAGAGAGAAGAAGAAGAAGAAGAAGAAGAAGAAAGAAGAAGAAGAAGAAGAAGAAGAAGAAGAAGAAAGAAGAATAAGAAGAAAAGAAGAAGAAGAAGAAAAGAGAATCAGAAGAAGAAGAAGAAAGAAGAAGAAGAAGAAAGAAGAAGAAGAAAGAAGAAGGAGAAGAAGAAGAAGAAGAAGAAGAAGAAGAAGAAGAAGAAGAAGAAGAAGAAGAAGAAGAATAACAACAACAACAACAACAACAATGAGTAGAAGGAGAAGGAGAAGAAGAGGAAGAAGTAGAAGAAGAAGAAATAGGGGTTGGATGAGAAGGCTGTGGAGGTGAAGAAGAAGATACAAATATAGGTTTATCGTTTAAAATAATCAATTATATTTTATCAAGCTAGAAATTATATCTTACAATATTTCATTTTCAATTTTCATATTTACGATGAATGTTTTTGTTAATTGATTGATCAATACTACATTGTTAAAAGACGATCTGGCAAAGGAGCAAATCAGGGAAGAGATATCTCTATCCGCTTTGTTGAATGATAGACAAGGATAACAATACTATTGCTAATCAAACACTGCCATTATAACGTGGACCTCACTATACACTCAGCAGTGTCTTTGAAAGGTTAGCAGTGTTTGAAAAAACTCAAAATCGCACTGTGGATTCAATATCATGTTCCATTCTAATCTTCAAATTGATGGAAATAAAAAAATAACTGTAACACTGATTGGTAGAGTTTTCCTGTTGGAGATGGAATTAAAATATACTATGGTGAAGTCGACTTCATGATTCGATTAGCACCGGTATTGATATTCTTTTCTATCATCCAACAAAGCGGATAGAGATATCTCTTTCTCACTTTGCTCTATTGCTATGAAATGCGTTTTCCCCTAATGAAATGGGCTAACTAATCATTTTTGTATAGTAGCGCTCATCGAATTTCTATCTAGCTGTTCCACCTGTTGTCAATATGATTAGTGTAAATATGATTATAATGATTAGTAAAGTATAATTGATTACTTTGAACGAGAATGAACAGTTAATATTACATCAATAAACCTGTATCAGCTACCGTCAATAGGAGTCAATGGTTGAGTTCAAAGCCACTGATCAATTCCATCGGGGGTTTTTTTACGTACAGTAAAAAACCTGATCACAGATTAGTGTTCACAGATGAACCACAGAATGAGAAGTCGGCTAGTATCTTGACGCCATAATCCGCCATCTTGGAAGAAAGTGTAGCATTGTAATACAGCAGTAGTTTTAATTTTTAACAAGATGATGCAGTCATGTGTCGTGGTCTTGGGGCACTCAAATCTTGGTTGGATTGATACCTTCCATTTTGTGTGTATTCTGTGGCTGAACAGTTGCTCATGACTGACAGATGTTTCCCTTGTTGATCATATTTTGTAAACAAAACTAGAACTTAACCTATTTCATTGTAATCAATAAAAATGGAATTTAATTTTTTTTAATTAAAATGGAAAACCTTCAGGTGATTGGAGTAGTTTTAAATGCTTTGTAATAGTTATTTGTATATCTAGAGTGAAAAGTACTGTTTTTTCTCCCTGAGGGAAAAGTTTGAAGCCCGAGGCGAAGTCGAGGGCAACAATTTTCCTGAGGGAGAAAAAACATTTTTCACTCGTGATATACACAACATTTTTCCTCCACCTACATTTTTATAAAAACTGCTAATAAAATAATTTTTAAAAACGTGTGTGACCAAACAATGTGTTGCAACATAATCTAAAAAGTAAACAGATACAGCTGGCTTGTAATCACAGTTCCCTCCGACAGCACTATCTGTCGGCTAAAGTTGTAACAACAATGACAGCCAAAACTACAGCTATGATGAAGTTCCCGTTTCAAATTTGATTAGTTAATAAGTAATATTCGTTGGCTGATATTTTGAATAACATGGAATAAAAGAAAAAAAATATATAAGTTACATTTTTTTTAGTATAGTGATATGAAGTTTGTAATAATAATTTCAGCATACAAACATAAATTTTATATATCGATCAAATGTCTGGTTGAGGTATTGAATTTAGTTGGTTTAATGACTACTCTATATGCTTCCTCATCTGAGCTTAGACCTTCTGACTTATTCCAAATGTACGTTTTTAAAATAGAGATGCTTCCCATGTTATTCAAATGGACTCACTTTTACTCCCTAGGGAATTTTTCTGTTTTTTAGTACCGAGAGCGAAAAAGTGACACTTTAGTATCATGTTTCAGGGAGTAAAGTGAGTACTTTTGACTGTAGGTGGAGGAAAAATATTTTAAATGTTATTGAATTTATGTAATCATGTATTTCTCTGCTCCCAAATACATTATAGTGGAGTCCATCATATTTGTAAACAACCTCATATTCAGCCATGTCTGTTTAAGTTCAGCTACTCTATTTACATTCTTTTCCATCGGTGGAAAAGTACGATTAACTGATCAGTGAACGAACCGGATATGACGTATTTTTTTCCCATCAGTTAGACCAAAGACCTTGAAGAGGTATAAACGCACAATACTATTGGCCTTCCCAATGCTAGCTCTTACTTGAAATTAAAGGTTCCATTGAGGTATTTTAGCGCTAGATATTATATAATATAAATTTTTTTGTAATATTATAGATCACAAAAATCTTCAAGATCTTTAGTATGTAATAATCTTCCAGGCTGTCCCCTTAATGGCCGATTTCAATTCCAAATAATCTAGCGCTGCATGTGAGTCTATGCATCGTTCAACGACAAAACAGTACTTCGTTCAGAGCCACGTTCACTCACCGATCTCATCGTTCACTCACCGATCAGTGACTTTGAACTCAACCATTGGTTGACAAGACAAGACAGGTTTGGCAACGTAGTTCTCCTATCTTTCTCCACTGCCATTATAAGGTTTGAAGAAAGTTATAAGAATTTTCATTTACTTTCCTTTTATATTATCCTGGAAATGCAAAATTTCCAAAAACCTTGTATATATATACGTCGACACGCAATTTAAAAAGGAACACAACTGTCAAATTTCATGAGAATCTACATGTATTACCGCGTTTCGTCATAAATGCGCAACATATCTATATATATAAAAGCGAAATGGCACTCACTCACTGACTGACTCACTCACTCACTCACTCACTCACTCACTCACTCGCATAACTAAAAATCTACCGGACCAAAAACGTTCAAATTTGGTAGGTATGTTATCAGTGGCCCTTTAGAGGCGCACTAAGAAATCTTTTGGCAATATTTTAACTCTAAGTGTTGTTTTTAAGGGTTTTAAAGTTCGTCTTTTAGCATGTATATTCTTCTTCTCCCATCTCTCATTATAATTGAATTTCCATATCATATGTTACTATAGAACTATAATCTAGATAGAGTACCTCTTCGAAACAGTTGTTAACTGGCAACTAAATTAATAATTTTGTCAGGTTGGCATTAAGTAGAGTTGACTTTGTTAGGTTGGCACCAAGTTGAAGATTTAAATGCATGATTTAAATGACGGCTAGTAGATAATTATATAAACGTAAAAACATTTAAACATTAAGCTGCGTACACATACTCGTGCTTCCAACCCGCACCGAGCACGCTCCTCCCTCGTACCGCCCACGTACCACCATCGCACAGCAATCGCTCCGCCTCCGCTCTCTACTCGCACCGATCATGAACGTTACGGAAGATGGTAGATCTTCTCGCGTTCCCCGGTCGAACCACTGTTGCTCGCCGGTCGATCATCAATCGCTCTGATGGAGTGACGTTCGGTCTTGGAGCGGAACGAAAGTCTGTACGCACCTTTAAGAGAAATGCCAAACCGTCGACTTGAATCTTAGAAAGTATTACTTTGCTTCCGTTACTATAGTCCATGTTATTATTGCAGTGTAGAAATACATTATATAGTGAGGTCCACGTTATAATGGCAGTGGAGAAAGATAGAATAACCATGCCGATCCTCTGTCTTGTTAATGCCTTCTATGGAGGGTAACTGATACCGGTTAATCTATGTAATATCAATGGTTTATTCTCGTTTTAAATAATCAATAATATTTTATCAAGCAAGGAATTATATTTATCAATGATTCCATTATGAATTTCATTACCAAGATGACTTTTTTTGTTGATCAATTATTAATTCTACATTGTTGAAAGACGATCTGGCAACAGAGCAAAGCGGGAGAGAGATGGCACTACCCGCTCTGTTGAATGATGGAGAAGGATATAGTGAGGTCCACGTTATAATGGCAATGAAGAAAGATAGGAGAAAAACGTTGTCAAGTCTCTCCATTTTGCCACTGATTGTACACAACTGTTACTCAATTCATCCTATTAAATTTGATCTAATAATAATTATCATCTCCTTGATAAAATAATCAATTTAATGTCGAATTGATCAAGAAAAAATATTTTTTCATAATTTGATTCAAAAGTCTGCTTTCATAACAGAGATCAGATTTTTATTTTTATACAAACCTGAAATGGCGGCTAATTTAAAAAGCTGTGATACAGCAATCTAAATTTTGAGAACAACAGAAATTGAAATATTTGGTAGTTATTCTATTCCAATATATTTTCAAAATGATAGAAAAATATAAATCCTTTTTGAAATAAGTGATTTCAATGGATTAATTCCGAAATAACCTTTCAATATTATTTATACCGATACGAGTAGGTCTAACCATAGAAAACTCCTATAATTGTAATTGTAATTCTGTGGTCTAACCTAAACGTGTAGGCTAACTTAAGCATGGATGAAGTCTAGGATGGTTAGTTATCAACTTTTAAAATGTCATTCCAGGTATTTAAATATATCTCATACGGTAATGTCTAAAAATTATTTCATTGTTTCAAAAATACATTTCAAATCAATTATACGACTTGTTTACCAAAGTATTTTGATAGAATGATGAGAAAAATGGTGGCTGAGTTACTTTTGTACAGTCACTGTCAAAAGTAAAAATAAAATATTTTGGCAAACTGACAACATTGCAACGCTAGAGAGAGATAGCGCTATCTGTTTTGTTGTATTATAGAAAAGGACAGCAACAGTATCGCCAATCGTACACTGCCATTATAACGTGGAATTATATTGATGTAGCCTAATAGAAAAGTAGGAGGTTCAAAGCAGTGGCAGGGCAGAGAATTGGAAACACTGTTCTTTCATCTTTTTTCACTGCCATTATAACCAGGACCTTTTATAGAAGTATTGTGATATTGATGTAATAGAAAAGTAGGAGCTTCGTGGAGTAAATAGAATTTGAAAAAGCGTGAGACTGTCCTTGTCTACCATTTGCTCATGAAAAATATAGATGGTCATCGCAGTGGAAATTGCTTGTGTCACATTGTGTCGCTGATGCTATATTTCCGAAAAGTGCACTTTCCTCAATCAATCTGAAGACCTGGGAGGGATCTTGAAGATCAGTCGGAGGAGGGGTAGAAAGATAGGGGGAGTGAGGGAGTGGGAGCGAGTGAGAGAGATAGAGTGAGAATGAGAGAGTGAGACCAAGTGAGTGTGTGAGGAAAAGGGATTGATTGATTGATTGAGTACTTTATTTATGTAGATTACAATATACTGGCTTATACACTTATATACAATAGCTTACAATACAGCAAAATTATAGATGAATTTACATAATATAGACTAAGAAAATTAATTGGAAAAGTAATGGAAAAGTAATTTGTAATATAATAACTATAGATATTATATTGTTATGCATCTACATAAATTGGTGGAGCTTTGGACAGAGAGAGAGAGAGAGAGAGAGAGAGAGAGAGAGAGAGAGAGAGAAGAGAGAGATGAAGAGAGACTTAGAGAGAGTGAGTGAGTGGGAGAGATAGGAAGAGATAGTGTGAGTGAGACAGATTTATTTACACCTGATTGACATTTAATTAATTCAATTGACACCAACTTACATTGAATGACGGAGTGCTAATTATCAACGAATTTCACAAAGTATTAATAATTAATCAATGAGAATAATA
>NW_024089003.1:0-5809 GCF_014356525.2 Nilaparvata lugens | reverse complement strand
CCAAACAGACTTGCAATAGGAAAAATAAGTCACTCACCATCTACCACTTGAATCTACAAAGGGGATTGCAATCAAAACTGGAGAGGTTGAGCATGGATCTGAGTCTGTACACCCCTGATATCGTTGTTCTTTCGGAGCATGGACTCAGAGAGGAAGACCTACTACACACCAATATTGCTGGCTACACTCTTATGGCAAACTATTGTCGTAAAACTCTTCTCTGGGGCGGCATTGCCATGTATAAAAGAAGCAACCTTCAACTGAACATGGAGAAAGTAAACTTAGACCAGTCACATGCACCTGCAGAACAGCTTTTTGAAACAGTAGTGGTGAAAGTACGGATGAGGCAGATGAACCTAATCATTATTGGCACCTATCGATCTCCATACCCCAGAACAGAAGATGAATTCCTATCCAGACTTGGAAGTCTACTTCAAAAATACTCTGGAAAGCGCTTCAAGATTGTTGTCCTTGGAGACACCAACATAGACACTCTAAAACCAGAGAGCCAAATCTGTAAGGACCTAGAAAATATCTTGACACAGCATGGCTGCCAAATCTACAGGATGCCTGCCACAAGAATCACTCAAAACTCAACCACTAGCATTGACGGATGTTATCACAATATGGACACAAAAACAATAGAAACTAAAGCATACCCAAACCAAATTTCCGACCATCACACTGTCATCTGCAAAGTAACTAGTACGGTAGAATATGAAAATGCTATATATAAACACACCCGAAACTTCTCCACAGAAAATCTAAATCAACTAAAGACATTGCTTCAGCAGGCTGACTGGACAAGGGTGACAAACTCTCCTCAAGTAGATGACAAATATAATAACTTTCTGAAGATAATGCGGATAAGTATGGATAGTGCAATGCCTCGAGAATTAAAAAAAATTACTACATCCGAAAAAAATATCTTTTGGGACAATAACACATTGACATTGAGACACAAACTACTCCAAGCAAATAACCAGTACTTGGCAACAGGCTCTCTGGAAGATAAAGAAAAATGCTCTAATTTAAAGAAGGCCTATGACACTGAAGTGAGAGAGAAGAAAGTGCAGCAGATAAGAAGTAGAATTGAAAAGACTAATAATAAAACAAAAATTCTCTGGAAGATTATCAATAATGAAAGAAACAAAAACAAGCTAGGAGTACAGGACAACCTAGTGCTGAACTGGGAAAACGGAAAAATAGTAAACCCCAAGCATATTAGTGATATCTTCAATTCTTTATTCACTCAACCGCCACCAAAGTCAAATATGCACGCATTAGATAGTGAGGATGAGATGCTTGATGCTCCATTATTCAGTGATTTCTCCACAATTTCAGAATCAGACATTGACTGCCTTCTTGACAACCTAAAACCAAGTAACTCAGCTGGATATGATGAGATTACAGGAAAAATAATGAAGTATTGCAAGGACGAGTTGAAAAAGCCACTTCTTGACATTGCTAACTCATCTATAAGACAAGCAAAATTTCCATCATACATGAAAGTGGCAAAGATTTATCCTAAACTGAAAAAAGGTGACAAAACTGATCCCAGGAATTACAGACCGATTGCTAATCTGCCTACACCATCAAAAATAATCGAAAGAGCAGCCTATAATCAAATAATATCCCATCTTGAAGACAACAATTTACTTGTGAAACAGCAGCATGGATTCAGAAAGAACCTCGGCACAATGACTGCAATATCAAATTTACACAATGAGATTACAAAAATGTGGGAAGAACATAAAACCCCCTGTGGACTCTTTATTGATCTACAAAAGGCATTTGATACAATAGACTTCAACATACTAAAAAGCAAACTCAAAAAACTAAAAATTGTAGGAAATGCACTTGCCTGGCTAGAAAACTACCTCACAAACCGGCAACAATATGTTGAAGTAGAACATAAAATCAATAGCAATGTAATCAACTATAGATCATCCATACAAGCAGTCACTAAAGGCGTACCACAGGGATCGATACTGGGCCCCCTGCTATTCCTCATTTATATAAACGACTTTTCTAAGGAATTACAACCTGATAAAAAATGCATTTTGTTTGCAGATGACACAACAATACTTATGCCCACTAGCAAGGAAATGTCTAAAAATGAAGTAATCGATTCTACATTCAATGAAATTAAAGGAATCTGCAATAAATTAAACCTTACCATCAACACTACAAAAACAGTCTGTATTACATTCACAAATAGAAATCAATAACATGAACCCCTGAATGGAGAAATAATGGAGGCCGACAATACAAAATTCCTCGGAATTCTAGTGGACAAAAATCTCACCTGGCAAAACCACATAGATCACCTGTGTAAAAAACTATCTTCAGCACTGTATGTGATCCGCAGAATACGCAATATAACAGATGAGAAGACAGCATTTACATCCTACCATGCCCTATTTTCATCTCATCTCAAATACGGCATTGTTGCATGGGGATCGGCAACAATAGCAAACCTCAACAGAGTACTGTGTATACAGAAGAGAGCTATACGCACTATACTGAGAAGAAATATGTTGGATCACTGTAGGGGCTTCTTTGTGCAGTATAATATCCTGACAGTGATCTCACTATATATCATGGAAACAGTACTAGCGGTGGTGAAAACAAACCCCAGGCTGAGATGCGGACAACACACCTACAGCACCCGAACCAGGAATAATATTGATCTTCCCCAACACAGACTCACTAAGACTGCAAAATCACCAGCCTACACTGGGGCTTTCTTCTTCAATCTGCTCCCGCTGCGTGTAAAATCAATGGTCAATACTGGGACATTCCCAAGAACACTGAAGATGTACCTGCTGACAAGACCCTATTACTCAGTAGCAGAGTATGTTGGGGAACACACTGCTACACACCTGGACTAACCCGGGACAACTACGACGACTCCACGGACACACGACCGTCGGGAGGACCTAGGAAGTAAAAAAAGTAAGTAAGTAAGTAAGTAAGTAAGTGCTGGATTCAGGCACCTGAAAAAACTCTTAAGCGATAGATATGTCATATACCTTATCAATATGTAGCCTATAGCAAATCGATATTGTGACTATAATAATGGATAAATACATAAATTGAATCACTTTTTTGTTATTGATTGGAACGACTAGCAGTCAAATTTATTTATTTCACTGCTTTTTGATAATTTACTGTATGATATTTTTCAAGTTCAATTTATTGTTTTTTTCTGATAAATTCTGTTGTTTTTTGGTCAAATCATCATTGTTCATTATAACTGTCCTGTTACTCTTATCTGCATTTAAAAAATGTGATATTGTGTTTCTCTACTTTTTCTCTCAATTTTCCAGCTGTAGGCTAATTATTTTCTGAATGTTTTGGTGATGCTATTTTTTGTTTTCTATCTTCAGAATGCGACAGGCTTCTTATCTTAGTTCATCATGTTTTTCAGAGTTTGTATTTTGTAGTCCTATTTCTTTATCAATTATTATGTCTTTTTCAGTTTTTGTATTGGATTTGTATTTGAAGTTGTGCTTCAGTCGTTAATTTAGAAAATTCATTTCAGAGTTAGAGAAGGTTAGCCTGCATTTTTCAGGTTGATTGTTCTGGGGCTTACGTTGTGGTTATAGGTTGTATTGTTTGTGAAGAAATTTGACTGCTAGTCGTTCCAATTAATAACAAAAAAGTTATTTAAGATTCATTTTTCGACCCTTAGGCAAAATCCCTGGAGCGGGAAGTTGGAGCCCTGAATAAACTTCGAACAGCTGATGAGAGGCTGGTAGAGAAGACCGCCAGAGAACGCGAGTTGGAACGCAAGAACTGTCTCCGGCTCAATGGTGAGTTCTCAATGAGAGTTCTATCTCATGAAAGCCGTATAATCATCTTCAGGGTGGGTGAAAAGTCCGAGAACGGCTTAATATCTCATACACAAAGGTTATTTGACGGTGGGTGTGATTGGGGATCCTACTCAATAGTGAGTAGGTTTGTGATTTTGTATTCAAAATTTTCAAATAAGTGCAATTTTTCTCAAGTTTTTTATTCATTGTGACTCATTTGAAGTATTAAGTCAACTTACAAAATTCAAAATCTTCCAATCATTATTCCTGGACCAAAAATCAAGTGATGAAGCAATGTGTGATATAATAACCTCAACTCATGGACAACATTAACTTTTTATCAAAATTTTTGGAGAGAAATAGTACAGGTTCAGCCTAGTTTTTCCTTCAAAGTCATAATTATATTATGATTGTAGTATCTTGTACAATAAATGAATGCATACTCAAATTAAAAATACTACTTCACTATGACTTTGAAAATATGGTCCGCCATCTTGGCTCCGCCATGTTGAATGCAACACTTGATTTTTTTGAATGGGAAGGTGGTCGTGAAATACATATGATTTCGATACAGAATTTCAAGAAAAAGTTAATGGCGGAAACCATTTTAAATTTTCTAATTCCTATCTCATGACAGCCGAAAAATTCAAGATAATGGCACAAATTGAGTGAAATTTAACGTCACCTGTGGTTTTTTCATTATAATGATTATTTTATATTGTAATAATCAAAATCCGTTTTCAAGTTTTGGAAAGTAATTAATGGTAGGAGCTCCTACTAAATACTGTGTATGCAACCCGCATTACACCAACAATCTGGCTATGAAATCAACTTTACCTTTTTACTTTCCTTGCCCTATTACCATAGGTAAGGAAAGTATTGCTTTCCGAAAAAATTAAGGTACCCCAATTTCTAAATTTCTATACGTTTCAAGGTCCCCTGAGTCCAAAAAACTGGTTTTTGGGTATTGGTCTGTATGTGTGTGTGTGTGTTGTGTGTGTGTGTGTTGTGTGTGTGTGTGTGTATGAGTGTATGTGCGTCTGTGTACACGATATCTCATCTCCCAATTAACGGAATGACTTGAAATTTGGAACTTAAGGTCCTTTCACTATAAGGATCCGACACGAACAATTTCGATCAAATGCAATTCAAGATGGCGGCTAAAATGGCGAAAATGTTGTCAAAAACAGGGTTTTTCGTGATTTTCTCGGAAACGGCTCCAACGATTTTGATCAAATTCATACCTAAAATAGTCATCGATAAGCTCTATCAAATGCCACAAGTCCTATATCTGTAAAAATTTCAGGAGCTCCGCCCCATTAATGCAGATAGATTCCCAATTATCAGGCTTCAGATACAATTGAAACAAAAAAAATCAAGTGGAGTAGATTGAGCATGAAAATCTCTACAATTAATGTTCAGTAACATTTTCACCTAAAATTGAAAATAAGCTCCAAATTCGAGAAAATGTGATTATTCAATTGCAAATTATTGTTGATTCTATTAAATCATTCACTATGAAGAGATAGCAGACCTCATGTGTGTCTCCAGCATTATTGCCCTGTCACCAGCTGGCTCAAATCTTTGAATAGTAGACTTGAGATGCGCGGGAACACTAGCGTCAGGTGATCAATTTTCATAACGGCAAGGAAAGTTGTGTGAGTGCGCCACACCAGATTTTTAATTTACAACTTGACCTTGAATGTCATCATGAGCAGGACAGTACTTCACTATGATTCTGACTATGCTTTCTCTCTTTCTCTAATAAAAGCAAATAATCCATCTCTTTCTTTCTCTATCCTTGTTCAACAGGTGGTGTAGAGCGAGTTGCCTAATCTGGCCTAGAAACAATCTACTCCTCTATAGTGAGGTCCACGTTATAAAGGCAGTATTTGATTTATATTGCTGTTGCTATCCTTGTCTAACATTCGACAAATATTGTAGAAATATATTATTGATTAACTAGTGACCCCTGAGTAGGAGAACTCGCT
>NW_024089002.1:0-5000 GCF_014356525.2 Nilaparvata lugens | reverse complement strand
CCTCTCTCTCTCTCCAACTCTTTGAAACACCTCTTCATTCGTTACCTTCTCTCTCCAACTGATTCTCTGCACTCTTCTGTAGCACCATTCCTCAAAAGCAGAAATTATAAGTTGAAATGCTCCATATTTTATTTTCTATTGACATTTTAATTCCATTGGAAGGAACAGGAATCAAAGCTCATTGAGGTATCACAATCATGATTGTGAATTATTTATGAATGAATCTAAAGGTGCATTTTCGTTTGTGCGTAAATTTCCGCTGTCGACGACGACAAACATTGTTGAAATTCATATTGTGCAAATTTCAAGTGTGCCAAAACAGTTGATCATTAGTTATTTGTGCAACTAGTGCGCAAAGTGACAGTTTGCTGCACCGAAGAACGTTTACGCACGAGCCGTAGGCGAGGGCGTAATGGTTTGTTGAGTGCAGCAGAGGAACTTTGCGCGCGTATTTCACATAAATTTTTTCCTACAGTTACCATTGAATATGAAAAGTGGGTAATTATGGGTAAAATCTCCTGAATCCATCAAATGCTTTTCTGTGTAATTTTATTATTAATGAAACCTTAATTTTTTTAATTGATAATGTAGTAAATGAATGAAGGCGGCTGTGTGCTGAATGTGGTGGCTGTCGCTGTCATCCACTGTTGTCCACTGCCTTCATATTATTATAACGTGCACCACAGTCACAGTTACCAAATTAATTTGATTTTCCTGCTCTGGTGCTCCATATAGCCTACTAACATTTTGCATTGTCATGCTGCAAATCTGGAGTACGCAAAGTATTACTTTGCGCACTAGGGCGGAAAAGAGATTCTTTGCGTTCTGTAATCAGTGCAGGAATGGCCACTTTTCAAGGTAACTGTAGGAAAAGTATATTTCGCACCTAGAGCAGAAAATGAGATTTTTCCGGCTCGAAATCGGTTTTCAAGTCCGAGGCCGTAGACCGAGGACTAGAAAAGATTGAGACCAGAAAAACATTTTGCCCGTGGTGCGAACGATATTTTTCGCCACACCACACACCACACACACACACACACACACACACACACACACACACCACACACACAACACACACACACACACACCACACACACACACACACACACACACACAACACCACCACACCACACACACACCACACACACACACACCACACACACACACACCACACAACACACACACACACACACAACACCCCACACACACACACACACACCACCACCACACACACACACACACACACACAACACACACACACACACACACACACACACACACACACACACCACACACACCACACACACACACACACACACACACACACACACACACACACACACACAACACACACACACACACACCACACACACACACAACACACACACACACACACACACAACACACACACACACACACACACACACACACCACACCACACACACACACACACACACACAACACAACACACACCACACACACACACACACACACACACACACCACACACACACACACACACACACACCACACACACACACACACAGACCAACACCCAAAAATCATGTTTTGGACAGTGGGACCTTGAACGTATAGAAAACTTGAAATGGGGTACCTTAATTTTTTTGGAAAGCAATACTTCCTTACCTAGGTAGTAGGGCAAGGAAAGTAAAAATTGACATGTAGCAGAGCTACATATAGCTAAGTAGCTCTGCATATGTAGCTACATATAGCTATGTAGCTCTGCTACATAAAATGAGCGTTAAATCTACTTAAAGCAGAGCTATAAATGTAGCTGACAGAGCATATGTAGCTCAAATTTGATATAGCTCTCCAGCTACATAGTGTAAACGTAGCTTAAAATAACCGCTAAAGCTGTTCCTAGACGCTCACTACACTGTAAGGCGAGGCAACACGAGCGTTTTTTCACGCGTTTTCAGACGCTTCGGCAGGGCAGGAAGCTCTCCGATTTCCGAAACGCCAACCCAATCAGCCAATCAGAGAGCTTCTTACATAGACAGACAATACATCTACATATTTGACGACAGACAAGCATAGCGAAATAATGTTAATCGGGTGCTGACTTTCTGACGTGAATTCCACTGTGGAGATGAATGCGGCCATACATTATAATCTTATTTTATCTATTTTTGACATTATTTTCTCTCTATCTTTGGTTAACATTTGTTGGGCTGGTGGCAGCAACTCTCCATGCTCTCTGTCATCCGCCATCCTTTTGAGGTATATGTAGTTGGCACATCTCACATCGTCACATCCTTCTTCAATTGTTCTATTTACTGGAGTCTGGCCTTCCTCGTGCATTTCTTTCCCTCCATAATTCTTTTTGTTAGTTCCTCATGTCGAAGAATTTGACCAACTAGTTGTGCTCTTCTCTTTTCCATTTCTTTCAGTAGACAACCTCTCTCTCTCCAACTCTTTGAAACACCTCTTCATTCGTTACCTTCTCTCTCCAACTGATTATCTGCATTCTTCTGTAGCACCATTTCTCAAAAGCAGAAATTATAAGTTGAAATACTCCATACATTATTTTCTATTGACATTTTAATTACATTGGAAGGAACAGGGAATCAAAGCTCATTGAGGTATCAAAATCATGATTTGTGAATTATTAAATGAATGAATCTAAAGGTGCATTTTCGTTTGTGCGTAAATTTCTGCTGTCGACGACGACAAACATTGTTGAAATTCATATTGTGCAAATTTCAAGTGTGCCAAAACAGTTGATCATTAGTTATTTGTGCAACTAGTGCGCAAAGTGACAGTTTGCTGCACCGAAGAAACGTTTACGCACGAGCCGTAGGCGAGGGCGTAATGGTTTGTTGAGTGCAGCAGAGGAACTTTGCGCGCGTATTTCACATAAAATTTCCTACAGTTACCATTGAATATGAAAAGTGGGTAATTATGGGTAAAATCTCCTGAATCCATCAAATGCTTTTCTGTGTAATTTTATTATTAATGAAAACCTTAATTATTTTAAATTGAATAATGTAGTAAATGAATGAAGGCGGCTGTGTGCTGAATGTGGTGGCTGTCGCTGTCATCCACTGTTGTCCACTGCCTTCATATTATTATAACGTGCACCACAGTCACAGTTACCAAATTATTTTGATTTTCCTGCTCTGGTGCTCCATATAGCCTACTAACATTTTGCATTGTCATGCTGCAAATCTGGAGTACGCAAAGTATTACTTTGCGCACTAGGGCGGAAAAGAGATTCTTTGCGTTCTGTAATCAGTGCAGGAATGGCCATTTTCAAGGTAACTGTAGGAAAAGTATATTTCGCACCTAGAGCAGAAAATGAGATTTTTCCGGCTCGAAATCGGTTTTCAAGTCCGAGGCCGTAGACCGAGGACTAGAAAAGATTGAGACCAGAAAAACATTTTTGCCCGTGGTGCGAACGATATTTTTCGCCACACTACAGGCATGCTGACAAAATAAATAAAGAATACTCATTATTGTACCTATCTCTTGATTTTAGTGGTAGAAGATTTGCAGTCAGGATTTCAGATTCTTTTAAAATTTCACTTGGAATATCACGGGCGTCGTCATCTTCAAGCATTTTTGAAAATGCGGAACGCGCTAATCAACAATAAATAATTGGATAAAAATGGTTGCGAAGCGAATGCTGAATTAGTTTGACTCGAAATTCGAACTGAAATAATGGCGACTTCAGATGAAGAAAGTTGACACTCGCCCGATCTAGCGGATGACTTATTAACATGCTAGCGGCTGGAAAGAGTACTCTTTCCGGCCTAGGCCGGAAAGAAACCTGTTTCTTACGTCAGACGAGATTCGTCTGAAAAACAAGGTCTTCAGATCTACGTAGGGACTGGAAAACAGCTGCTTTCTGTGCTTTGTGGCGAAAAATAATTTTTCATTATTTGTGTTTATTATTCAATAATCAAACATTTCTAATAATATCAACATATTGCCATTTAAAAGTGCAAACTCAACCTCCCCATTATTAAAACATCATTATTTTTTATTCAATTATTTCAATTTATTAAAAACACACAAAATAAGACAAAACAAAATTACAAAGATTTACGAAACAAATAAAACACATAAAATTTTACAAATATAAAAAACCATGGGCTTAGTGTTTGGGTGTGTTGGAGAAGAGAAAAAAAAGAGAGGAAGATACCTAGCCCACTATGGTTTCCCTGTAATAGGCAGGCAAAAAGAGAAGTAATGAGGAAAAAAGGAGGGAGAAATGGGGGGAAGGAAAAAACAGAGGAATAGGTACTCAAAATAAAGGTAAGCGAGTCCACTGAAAAATGAAAAAACTAATGAAAAAAAATGCTGGAGCAGAAATCTCGAGTCATATATCTAAATAGAAGAAGAAATTACTGTATGTCCAGTTTTTTATATCCAGTTTAATTTTTCCGCTGATCTTATTGTCCATGAGAAAGTGATTTGGAATGAGGTTTATTATTTTAGTACCTATGTAAATTAATTGCCTCCTTATACATTCAATATTAGTGTTATAGTTACATATTTGTTAGCAGTGGCCCTTAGATTATATTAAAAGAGTAGAGTTTTTGTGAGAGGAAAATCGGATCTATATTTTATTAAGTACTCAATTACGGTTTTTATGTATATTGACGTATAGTCATGACCTCAAAATCACTAAAAACCATATCCGTTGGATAGAGCCTGGGTTTGCTTAATATAGTTTTAATTATCAGTTTTTGTGCTACAAATAATTCAGCAATATGACAGTTGAAACAGCCTCCTCAAACAACTATGCCATACTGCAGAATTGACTTGACTAGAGCATGATATATCATTTTCAGGTGGTTCTTATTAAGAATTCTGTTAACTTGGTAAAATTTAAAAGATAAATATCTAATTTTTTACTACATATGTATTTAATATGAACATCCATTTAAGGTTTTCATCAATTATAATTCCCAATACTTAGTATTATTGACTTTTTTAATGGTGGGACAATCACAATTACCCAGTTTAAATGCACTG
>NW_024089001.1:0-5662 GCF_014356525.2 Nilaparvata lugens | reverse complement strand
CAGACAGTGAGGTCCCGTTATAAGGCATGGAGAAAGATAGGAGAACAGTGATGCAGATTCTCTGCCTTCTATAGAGGATAGCTGATGCTTGTATATTTGATGTAATCTTTCTTGTTCAAAACCATCAATTATATTATTTTTATTCGTGAAGAAATTATATTGTTTAATAATTTAATAATTATTTTAGCAATTGAGATTGAATATTTTGACAAATATTGTAGGCCATTTATAAGCTTAAATTTTGTATAAGATCATAATTCCAGTAAGACCCATATTGTTCGAGATAAATGCGAAAAACCAAAAAATGGTACATTCAAACCACCCCCACCCCCTTAGCACAGGAACTTCAGCAATTAATAACTGTTTGTTAATATACATTGTAAAAAAACGAGCTGGCAACGTTGAGGAGGTAGGAAAGGATAGCGCTATCTGCTTTGTCGAGTGATAGACAAGGATAGCAACACCAATGTTAATCAAATACTGCCATTATAACGTGGACCTCACTATAGAAAAGGATAGCACTATCTGCTTTGTCGAATGATAGACAAGGATAGCAACACCAATGTTAATCAAATACTGCCATTATAACGTGGACCTCACTATAGAAAAGGATAGCACTATCTGCTTTGTCGAATGATAGACAAGGATAGCAACACCAATGTTATCAAATACTGCCATTATAACCTGAACCTCACTATATAGTAGTCAGGAGCCTCGAGCTGCTGTTCATAACAACCTTATTGTATAACGGCATTGCTAATAGTTATTTGTGCAACTAGTGCGCAAGTGACAGTTTGCTGCACCGAAAGAAACGTTTACGCCCGAGCCGTAGGCGAGGGCGGAATGGTTTCTTGAGTGCAGCAGAGGAACTTTGCGCACGTATTTCACATTAAGTTTTTCCTACAGTTACCATTGAATATGAAAAGTGGGTAAAATTGCCTGAAATCCATCAAATGTTTCTCTGTGTAATTTTATTATTGATAAAAACCTTAATCCTAAAATCCTAAAGTCCTCGTTGTCCTGGTTATATATATAATGAATAATAATTAGCGCGTTGTGCTTGGTTGCACCTCTGCTCACTATAGCAGCCACAGCAGTCACTGTTACCAACTCATTTTGATTTTGCTGCACTGTTGCTCCATATAACCTACTATGTATTTTGCGTTGCCATGTTGCAAATCTGGAGTGCAGAAAAATTTTTCCCGCACTAGAGCGGAAAAGTGATTCTTTGCGTTCTGTAATCAGTGCAGCAATGGCCACTTTTCAACGTAACTGTAGGAAAATAAAATAGTTTAACCGTTTTTGTGGTTTCTGGTTTCTAATAATGATTCTGTAGAGACAAGATTAGTTTTGTGTGTCAGATTATCAAATTATTCTTATTATTTTTCGATCCTTGAAGGCCTGAAAGAATACACTACTCCTTAACTATGAGGAAATCTTCAATCAAAAGAGAAAGGAATGATAGCCTACATTTAAAAATTCATTCCTTACTATATCCGTTTATATCGGATCGTTTTGGACAAAGATATAAGCTGGCCGCTAGACACCATTAGATAAGATTGCTAATATTATCATTATTACTTTTGTACTAACTATACACAATTTTCGACCCCGTAGTTCTTACAAGTAGGTTAGGGGGTGAACATTAAATTAGGAATTGAAGAAGTTTTGGGCATAGCCTGTTTTTCTTTTTCCGATGGTTGAATTGTTTTTGCTAACCTAATAAATAAATAAACTTATCGAAAGTCTTCTTACTCTTTGAGTACCTTCTCCATTGCGAAGGTTGGCTGTCATCATGACAATCCACTTTGTTCAACCATTGGTTGGTTACCATTAATAATCATAAGTACTCACCCCTAATTCCCTTATCAAAACACCCCTTGTTCTAAATTACATATGATTCTTTGAGTACCTTTTCCATTACGAAGGTTGGCTATCATAATGACAATTTCACTTTGTTCAATCATTGATTGGTTACCATTAATATCAGAAGTACTCACCCCTAAGTCCCATATCGAAACCATCCCTTGTGCTAAATTACATATGATTCTTTGAGTACCTTCTCCATTGCGAAGGTTGGCTATCATCATGACAATTTCACTTTGTTCAACCATTGATTGGTTACCATTAATATCAGAAGTACTCACCCCTAAGTCCCATATCAAAACCATCCCTTGTGCTAAATTACATATGATTCTTTGAGTACCTTCTCCATTGCGAAGGTTGGCTATCATCATGACAATTTCACTTTGTTCAACCATTGATTGGTTACCATTAATATCAGAAGTACTCACCCCTAAGTCCCATAACAAAACCACCCCTTGTGCTAAAATGGTTTGACAGTACCATTATTTGGATTTTATTTGCATATATCTCAAGCAAAATACATCTTACGGACATTATTATTCTAAACAAAATTGTAGAGTATAAATCGGCCTACAAGTTGTATCTGAAACATTTTTCTATATCTCTCATAGTTTTCGAGATATATTCTCTCAAAAGTGACATTTTTGTAAAAACCCCTTTTGTCTCCAATTTGTTTTGTCTTTTGGCCTTATAACTTTCCTACGATCAATTGATATCTGTGTCAATTATGAGCTTATAGAGCAATGTATAATTTCACTATACTACGCATTTCCATAGGACTTTTGCTGCAGTCGTATTATACTACTTTACGTATTTACTTTGTTACTATAATAGTTGAGTAGAAAGTAAATATTAGGATGGGTATCGATACATCGATGTTTTAAAAACATCGATGTTTTATCATCAAACATCGATGTTCACTGGTCGATGTTTTTCACTTATCGATGGTTTTACCTAGACATCGTCTCCGATGTTTTTCCCAACTAAAAAGTAAAAACAATATAATTTTTTAATTTGATTTAAGTTTTTTTGTTTGAAGAGAGTTTGTTTTTTTGTTTTAAGATTATCTTGAGAGCTTATAGTAACAATATAGAGCAATAGTAACAGAATATAATTATTATCTTTGTCATATTAATGTAGTATTCTGTTTAGTGTTTTTCGTGAATAGATGACTCTTGTGAAGATCTCGCATAAGTGTTGACTTCCTGCTGATTGTTTTTTTTTCAATCAGGCTCTCTGTATTTTTATGTGAGACTGTTGGATACTCTTGAAGATTTACATTACTTCTACTTCTGTGGCCCTGTCAAGGTTGGATACTTATTCAGAATTGAATAAGAGGTCGGATTCTTCGTTCTTAGGAAGAGTTTTTTCTTATTACAATTATATATTTCCTCAACAGCGTTTTACACTAATTAATCTAGCTCTGGAAAGAGGTCCTCCTATGTAAGGAGAGCAGAATCCATATAAAAAAACTTAATCCATTTTCATTTCCTGTGCTCTACAATACCTGTATTCTAGGTACATGGTATCATCCGTAAAAACGTAGGGCGATACAACGATGTTAAAAAACATCGATGTTAAAAAACATCGATGTTCAAAAACATCGATGTTTACTATTCGATGTTTTGTCTTTCGATACCCATCCCTAGTAAAATTTTTTTTTTACTGAATATACTCTTGTGCTTGTAAATACTCTTGCTTGCTCGCCTGAATATATTTAAGCCGTCAATGGGCCTTACGACTGTCATACTTCAGCCGGGACCGACATTATAACGTGCCCATCCGATAACACGGGAGTAACCTGTTCAAAAACTTTTGGCTATGAACGGGGTTTGAACCTGGCGATCTCTAGGCTGTTACGCAAGTACTCTACCCACTGTACCACGGATCACTCCAATAGTTGAGTGTGGAATCTTCAGTTCAACAATAATAATAGATCAGTTTCGATAATGAAATTTGGAGGGAATGTTTGGAACACAATTATTGGCTTTGCAGCTTTGTTTGGACTATTTGAGAGGTGACATATAAAAAAGATCTTATAGTCGGTTCGAAAACTGACAGTCAGTCAGAAGCCGATTGAAATTGAGTACCTGTAAGCCTATAATAAAGCGAGAGAGCGGAAAGGGTGATGCTTTCCGGAACAGAAAAGTTTGATAATGGAACTGTAACAAAGGACCACGCTACAGAACGATAGCTGAAACAAGTGGCCAGAGGAGGCCATTAGTCTTACTTCACCGTGAGACCGACATCGGCTCGCTCCGATGTTATCGTCTTGGGAATAAGCAATCCCTTCTTACAATAAAGGAAGACCGGACGTTAACCTCGAACGACTGACTCTTAATATGCTGCAGTTGTCGAATCTAGCCTAATTGATCCAGCAAGCTGTTCTTTTCTGAAAATGATAGCCACCTATAGTTGCACCTGTCAAAGACGATCTAAAGTGGTGGCTGATTCAGGGGTAAAGCTGCGTTTACACCAAAATTATTAACAACATTTTTATTTTTCCGTCCTTATATCCTATTATATTAAGCGAGCGGTTACTGTATTTTTATATCTGGTTATTTATATCTGGATATTTATGTTCAACGGATCTCGAAAACTGCTCTAACGATTTTCACGAAATTTGGAACATAGTATGTTTAGATTTAAAATTTCGATTTCACTAGGTCTCATCCTTGGTAAAACTCGCTGAACGACATTAAAAGGATAAATCATCCTTGGCTGAAACAGCTGTGGATAGTAAAAAGTGAGTGAGCGAGTGAGTAAGTGAAAAACAAAATATCGCATCCCCAAAATTCATAAGATGACATATAATAGCCACTGTGGAATATGAACACGATCATTTTAGAGAAATAGTGTTCTGTTTATCAATAATAAAAATAACGAGCGAAGCTCGGTGCCCCGATATTATTCTATTAGATGGGACATAACTTATCATACACATGTGCATATGTTTGTCAAGCTCCCTTTAATCTAATAGAATCTATAAGGAGGGAAAAATAACCATTTTGTTAATAACTTAGTGTGAACGCAGCTTTAGTAACTATCAAGAAACGAGGAATCGTGATTCTAAAGGTTCCGTTGGAAGAATTATCTTCTTAGGAAGATTAACATTCGTTTGTGATTCATCTATATTATTAAGAGAGAGTAGGGGCGATTTCTGAGATCGGGATTATCTCTTGCGCTCGACTAAAAACCGTTTTTTGCGCCGCAGATCAAAAACGGTTTGCTGAGATCGGGATTAACCACGCTCGAGCGCAAAGTTGGCCGACCGGCAATTATCGCAGGGAAAACCTGCGGTCTAAAAATCGGTTTGCTGAGTTCCAGTCTAGGCTAAAATTAATCTCGGTGAATTGCTGAGTTCAAGCGTAGATCAACTCGGGTTTAAAAGATAATATCGGTGGATTGCTGAGATCGGGATCAGGCTAAAATGTGATAATCTCAGGAGCAAAAATGATGATTTTAGACTCCACTTAGACCTGCTAGGAGGCAGGTTTAAGTTCGGGATTAAGCTATTAACTGGCTATTGTTTCGATTTTATCAAAAACCAGTGTCAAATTGGGGTTCGTCTTTGAATTCTGAACAATTTCATTACCCATAAAATCATATTTGAAATGTTTTTCCTCTGATGTTTGAAATATTATAACAAAGTGAATATTATAAGAAAGTGAAAATGAAAACACTTCAACAACAAGGAAAATTCTATACCTCTCACGAGAAGGGGTCCGGGGGCCTCCTCCGGAAAATTTAGAAAATACCCTCATTTGGTGTGATTTCAAGCAATTTCTACTTGAAA
>NW_024089000.1:0-5731 GCF_014356525.2 Nilaparvata lugens | reverse complement strand
GGTTTTATAAAATTTTTGTCCAATATAAACATGAATGAAAACTATAAATTTTGAATTTAGATAGCTTGAATTAATAAATTATGGGTGACAAAGTTCTAGATAAGGTTAGAATTTTACGTTTACAGGTTTTATAAAATTTTAGTCCAAAAAACATGAATGAAAACTATAAATTTTGAATTTAGATAGCTTGAATCAATAAATTGATTAAAAATATTCCACTCAATGAACACTTGTAAAGAATAATATTGAGTTATTAAAGAAAATTTGGGACCATTGAAGAAACACAAACTTGTATTGAATTACACTTGATAAATGTGTTATCATAGTATTTATCATTGTGTGATTTATTTATTATCTAACTATAGCGTATCAAGTTCAACTTTAGATATTGAATATCAAAGTAATAATATTTCATATATACAGGTATTCATGTGGGAACAAAAGGATGATATAATCACAGTTGAAGAATTGGACCAATTCTATGTGCTGTGTTCCACGGCTGTCAAAGATGGCTACCTTGTTGAAGCCATCAGAACTTTCAAGAAAACTTGTGAAAAAGGATCCATTTTATTTTTACGGATACATGCAAGTGAGTTTTTAAAAAGATCATTGTCTTAATTCGAATAAAAACTACGTCTTTTCATATTTTGCATTAGTTTAGATCATCTTTAAAATTTCAAAGTAGCCTTGTGGATTTAAAGCGTGTTGTATTTGATTGGAGTGTAAACAGTTGTATAGCTAATAATGACCAATATTCTTTATCAATACTGTACTTCATATTGCCAAGCTAGACAATATTAACTTTTTAATGAGGGCTTATCTTATTATCAAAGGTTTAATAAAGGATACTTGGATTTTTTGTATTTCCTTATGCATAGACATTGTCCCATATGAATAAAACCAGAGCAAATGCTCATGAGCAAGAGCATGGAGCATAAGGTTTTGCTCATGAGCAAAAGGTAGAAGCAAAAGCATTTGCTCATTTTTATATGAATAATCTTTACCTTATACTCTTACCTTATGCTCCTGAACTTTGGAGCAAATGCTCACGTATTTTAGAGATTTTTCATCAGCTGATTCGCTTTTGTAGCCTTAGTTTGTTTTATAGCTCACGGAAGCGCTAAATATGCAAATAGGGTGGGCACCGCTTGTGTTGGCGTCATCTGCTCTGTTTTCTATTCATGAATAGTTTTAGGTTAGGTGAGTTTAGAATTTTGAAATAATAGCGTGAAAAAATGTCATCTCTAAAATAATCTCAGCATAATCTTATAATATCAATAGCCTTCTTATAATCGTCCACACTCTCATCTTCTTAAATGCCTATCTCCTATTTTGTGATGACTATTTTTGTATTATTCTTTTGTAGGGATAATGGTGATATTATCATGTTTGAATCTAATATGTTTTATAGTTCTCAACTATTGGTTGTGATCGTATCTGGTATAGTTTCCTCTTCCTCATACGGATTAGTTGAGTTTTTACTATGAGCAAAAGGTGATAAGCTGCTCTAGACTAGACTCACCTTTTTTGAAGCATTTGCTTCAAAAGTTGAGCAAATGCTATAGTTTATTCATACAATTTTGAGCAAAAGCTTTTACTTTTGAGCAAATGCTCAAACTATTTTTTTGATGAGCATGAGCAAAAGGTTTTGCTCACGTTTATTCATAGAAAATGAAGCAAATGCTCCATATTTTAGAAGTATAAGCAAATGCTCAAATTATTCATATGGCCCAATGGGGGTCATTGTCCCATATGAATAAAACCAGAGCAAATGCTCATGAGCAAGAGCATGGAGCATAAGGTTTTGCTCATGAGCAAAAGGTAGAAGCAAAAGCATTTGCTCATTTTTATATGAATAATCTTTACCTTATACTCTTACCTTATGCTCCTGAACTTTGGAGCAAATGCTCACGTATTTTAGAGATTTTTCATCAGCTGATTCGCTTTTGTAGCCTTAGTTTGTTTTATAGCTCACGGAAGCGCTAAATATGCAAATAGGGTGCACCGCTTGTGTTGGCGTCATCTGCTCTGTTTTCTATTCATGAATAGAGTTTTAGGTTAGGTGAGTTTAGAATTTTGAAATAATAGCGTGAAAAAATGTCATCTCTAAAATAATCTCAGCATATCTTATAATATCAATAGCATTCTTATAATCGTCCACACTTCATCTTCTTAAATGCCTATCTCCTATTTTGTGATGACTATCTTTTGTATTTATTCTTTTGTAGGGATAATGGTGATATATATCATGGTTGAATCTAATAAGAGTTTTATAGTTCTCAACTATTGGTTGTGATCGTATCTGGTATAGTTTCCTCTTCCTCATACGGATTAGTTGAGATTTTACTATGAGCAAAAGGTGATAAGCTGCTCTAGACTAGACTCACCTTTTTTGAAGCATTTGCTTCAAAAGTTGAGCAAATGCTCTAGTTTATTCATACAATTTTGAGCAAAAGCTTTTACTTTTGAGCAAATGCTCAAACTATTTTTTTGATGAGAATGAGCAAAAGGTTTTGCTCACGTTTATTCATAGAAAATGAAGCAAATGCTCCATATTTTAGAAGTATAAGCAAATGCTCAACTTTATTCATATGGCCCAATGTGTGGTTCATTGTACGTCTATTGTTTCCTCTTGAAAGTATACATATTGTGGACGATATTTTAGGTGCCACCAGATAAGTGATTTATATAAATTTAGTACACGTAAATTGTTTTCATGTTTGAATCCCAATAATTTCTTAATGATTCTGTGTTGTGTTGAGACTGTATTTTCTAATAATTCTTCGATAATTTTCTTCTCAGTTGAGTAACTTTCAAATTAAAGTCCAAATACATACATAGAATCTTCTGTTGTACAGTTTTAGATTATTATTAAACGAAAATCCAAGTTTGCTGCTTTGTTGTGATCAGAATTTATATAGACTCCTTCCTGCGCTCAGGTACCTTTTGCAGGGAGATATTTCTTCATAGACTAATGTAATATTTCTGTTTCTGTGAATGTATTTTTTTGAGGAAATAAATTTTGATTTTTGAAAAAAAAAATGCTGTAAACACCCTTAAGACTTCTGCTACTGCAAATATTGACAACAGGGTAAACAGCTAGCGGAAATTCACCCTGTTGTCAATATTTGCAGTAGCAGAAGTCTTCGGGGTGATTAACAGCATTCAATTGGGATTTTCGTTTAATAACCATCAATTAGCATTTGAACAAATGCAACTTCTCATTTATTCCATCCAAAAACTATTTGCCAGCCGGGAATCGAACCCGGTACCTCCTAATTGCTAACCAGGTATGCTTATCCTTGCACCAAATTGACAATCTCTGGAAAGCAGTGCTCATTTTATGCAGCCAGTCTATAGATGGAAATTGTATTTGAATAAATGCGATTTATCATCAATTTCTATCTGTAGTTTTATTGATTCTGTTGAAACTGTTGAGCTTGGTAAATCACATAGAAATATTCATTCATCATTGATAAATTTGATGAGTTGGCATTGAATAGCTCTGGTGAAAATCAAACTTTCCTTCAATTTTTTAAGCTATTATATATTTTTTATATTTTAAGCTATGTTTTATTTTTATTTCTATGAATTTCTTGAATAATTTATTGTAAATTGTATTGATGGCAAATAAAAAGAATTGAAATTGAATTGAATTTAATGAATGCGACCATATACCTATAATGTAATCTGTCCTACTTCATAGGCGTTCTATGATAAAGATACTAAAATTTAGTAATCTTTATCATAGATTACTAAATTCATTATTTAATAATGAAACAGCAAGATACACACACACTAAACAAATTCTATTTCTTACTCAGACTCCGTTCTGTTTCATGCTTTTCTAATGTGTGCATATACTATGGTTTATATTTTCTTCTAATTTCTTTTGTTAACTTCTAGTAGACTTCCAATTCCGGTAAATCTGATGTAATATTAACTGATCATTCTTGTTAATTTCTTTTAAAATAGACCTCTAGTATATTATTAAAGTATAACATATTTTTGAACATTTTAGTCATTGTGTTTTGCATTATTGCAATTGGTTTCAATTGTGTCTGATTTTTGCAGGAATTGCCAACTGCTGTCAATAGCTCTGAACGAAGTCGGGTTCGAGAATGTCGCCTTGCACGCAATGATTCCACAAAAAGTTAGGTTGGCAGCCCTTGCCAAGTTCAAGACAAATTTGGTTAAAATACTTATTGCTACCGATGTCGCCAGTAGAGGTATGTTGGCTATTCTGTTTCTTGAAAATACGAGAGTTATTTTTCCAACCTCTGATTGGCCATAAATAAAACACAAATGTATGTAACAGAATAATTCTTCCATTGAAAGTTACACGTATGATTATTCTTCAGCATAATATTGCCGTTAAGGTTGAGGTAAAGACTAATGTTTATTAAAGAATAAGGCCCTGTTGCACAAAAGCCGGTTAAATTTTAACCGTGATTAAATTCACGATAACCAATCAGAGAAGGTGTTTTTGAAAAGACGGCTTCTCTGATTGGTTCTCGTGGAATTAATCACAAATGAAGTTTAACCGGCACTAATTCTTCACTGAAAGTACTTACGCTTATGATTATTTTACAACATAATTGCCGTAAAGGTGATTCTTTTGACAATACAGCTTTCTCGCTTTGCTCTGTTGCCAGATCGTCTTTTAACTATGTAGAATTAATAATTAATTAACAAAATATTTCATCTTAATTGTGAAAAATCATTAGGCTATGAAATTATTGAAAAATATAATTTCTTGCTCAATAAAATACAATTGATTATTTTAAACGAGAATGAACAATTAATATTACATTAATAAACCTGTATCAGCTACCATCAAGAAGGCATTGAAAAGACAGTGAGGATCGGCAACATTGTTCTCCTAACTTTCTCCACTGCCATTATAACGTGGACCTCACTATAGTGGCCAAGTCAGGTTTGTATTGTGGGTGATTGAAAATTATCTTTTTTATTCACTGGAGAAACCATTAGATTGCACCAGCACTGTGAGGCCGAGTGTCATGCATCACAACGATTCCGGTCGTTATTCCAACTGAAGTCTTCAGTTTTCTGACACCATTCACGCACAATATCATCACTCATAACGATCCATACGTGAACCTTAATCATTCTTCGTTAGATTTATGCTGAACTATTGCATTTTGCTTGCAAAAACGAATAATGCTATACAACTAGAACTTGGCGGGATGGTCAAATGAGGCGGCCATGTTTGTGGGTCTATAACTCGACAACAATTGGCGTTCTGTCCGCTTTGATCACAGAGTGTATGGTCGGGATGACACGCTTTTCAGTAGTGTGAAAATAACCCCATTACGGCTTGTCTGTGTCTTATGATATGATCGGAGGTTGAAAAACTGACGCTCGTATATTATTTAAGTGTAGGCTGTGCTCCTCCTATTACACTACTATTAGAATGGAATAGAATATTTATTTTTGCCAAAATACAATATACATGAGACAAAATGTAAATTATAATAAATCTTTGGCCCAGCCAGCAAAGTCAGACTTGTGCGCTAGCTGTGAGTTTGTAGAACAGTAGAAAGCAAAAGAATAAAAAAAACAACAAGAAGACAGATGAATGAAAATAAAAAGTAGCCCACTAATAGTTATTCTAATAAATAATACAATGATGAAGAAAAAATATGAAGTAATTTCGTGTCCACATTATATCCACTAGGTGATTACCAAAAGCAAATCAAATACAATTACG
>NW_024088999.1:0-6046 GCF_014356525.2 Nilaparvata lugens | reverse complement strand
GGAATAGAATATTTATTTTTGCCAAAATACAATATACATGAGACAAAATGTAAATTATAATAAATCTTTGGCCCAGCCAGCAAAGTCAGACTTGTGCGCTAGCTGTGAGTTTGTAGAACAGTAGAAAGCAAAAGAATAAAAAAAACAACAAGAAGACAGATGAATGAAAATAAAAAGTAGCCCACTAATAGTTATTCTAATAAATAATACAATGATGAAGAAAAAATATGAAGTAATTTCGTGTCCACATTATATCCACTAGGTGATTACAAAAGCAAATCAAATACAATACGCTTCTAAATGAAGAGCCAATTATGTTTTTGACAGTGTAGAAATATAATTGATTGATGCAGAGAATTGGCATCGCTATTCTCCTATTTTTATATACTTTCCACTAACGTGGACCTTACTATAGACGATATCAACAATTGGTGACTTTTCTACTTGCCACACACTATAGGCTTAAGGCTGCTTTTTCGAATGTTGCTGTAGGAAAAGAACAGAGATATTATTTCAAAATCAGCGGTAATTTTTGCTAAAAGGTGCTTTTAATCAGTCATCATCATGAACGACATCAATGTTGAGATCAACAGTATTTATTATTTATTTATTATATTTCCAACGGTATACACCAATTTCAAAAGAATACAATAGTAACAAGATCAACAAAAATAACAAGACAAATATAAATTATAAATATGAGATACATAACATAAAGTCAAATATGTAACTTAGCAATTCAGAAGTATAACAACTAATAAAAGTAATATGAATGAAATATACAAATATGCATTAGAAACTATCAGCGCAAATTCAACAACTTGAAGCAATTGCAAAGTATTGGTATAATCTGCAGAAGTGACTAGTATCACAGAATACAGCATAGAGTATAATAGGGTGGTCCACGTTATAATGGCAGTGTTTGATTAGCAATGGTATTGCTATCCTAGTCTATCATTCAACAAAATGGATAGCGCTATCTCTTTTTCGCTTTGCTCTATTGCCAGATCATCTTTTAACAATGAAGAATTACTAATTAATTGACAAAATATTCCATCTTAATTATGAAATTATTGAAAAACATAATTTCTGGCTTAATAAAATATAATTATTGATTATTTTCAACGAGAATGAACCGTGAATTTGTATCAGCTACCGTCTATAGAAGGCATTGACAAGACAGAGGATCAGCAACGGTTTTCTACTATCTTTCTCCACTGCCATTATAACGTGGACCTCACTATAGATGTTTTCTCTGGTAGTATTTTTTATCTTGGTAGCCGATCTTGGCCATTCTGCACGAGTGGCTTTGGCAATGATGACTCATACCGGTCGGTAGTTCTCTCTTGCCATTTCATACATTATATTACTTCATCGAAAGCGGACACTGGTCCAAAAATAATACTGTTCAATTAAGACTTTTATTATCCAAGTGATACCTACATTTGGTTGGTTTCTATGTTCTACAATGAATTTTGAACGCGGTTATCAATCAGCTTCGAATTATTTTGAACACATATTTTTGGAGCCTTTTTACAGATCAAGTGTTTTTACAACGAAATTGATACACTCCTCCGTTTTTTGTTCAGGATATAACAAGGTAAAATTGAATGTGCATAAGAGAGGAATTTGTTCTGATTCATGATTAGTGAGCTTGATGATTAATTGCATGCAATAAGCCTACTACAATTTTTCCCTTCTTGAAAATAATCAACTATATTCCATTCGTTAAGAATTATTATTCGATGATTTAATAAAAAATTTCCATAAATGTAATTGGATATTTGTTAATCATTTATAATTCTACCATATCATTAAAAACGATCTGGCAACGGTTTTCTCCTATCTTTCTCCACTGCCATTATAACGTGGACCTAACTATAGAAGTTTTCTCTGGAGGTATTTTTTATCTTGGTAGCCGATCTTGCAACGATTTCTTGCGGATCTAGAAAAGAATAGCGCTATCTGCTTGGTTGAATGATAGACAAGGATAGCAACACAAATTTTGATCAAATACTGCAATATTATAACGTGGACTATAATTGTTCGGGGATTTTGAATGTTAATTCTGGATTCGTATGGTTTACTGTATTGTTTACCCATACGGAGTAAACTATAAAGTCGTGGTTTCACATTATAATTACAAGTTGCGGATTTCGAAGATCAATACAACAGTTCATAAGCGAGTTCCCCAACCCAGGGGGGCACTAGTTATCAATACACTATATTCCATACAGAACACTGAGCTCAAATAGTAATAAGCTTATAATAATATCGAGAGACCTTGCGGCCTCAGGTCTGGTGTCAGAGTTTTCAGGTCGCATCTGATCTATTTCAGGGCCTCTGACATGACCTAATGACTGCTTTTCATGCAGCCGTGATTGACGAATTGATGTGTTCATCTGAAACACAAGTAAAAGCTCGAATAAAAATCTGATGTGGTATACTCACACAACTTTCCTTGCTCATCGAACTGTAAGCCCCGTTCTTAAACGAGAGTAATTTAGGGGAATAACATAATGACGATTGGCGGCAAAATATTTGAAACTACGATCAGACTTCTGTATATGTTTATATATATGTTTCAGAGTACTTTTCCTTTGTGTAGATTGTGAAATTTGATTATTTTTTTAAAGTCGTCAAAACAGCTGTTCTACACATGAAATATCTCGACTATGTGTTCGTTTTATGAACTACTCTACCTAACTACCTCATGCACGAGAGGGAGGTTACAAAGTCCATTTCTCAAAGATGGGGTGAACCCCTCATTAGTTTTCCAGGAAGGAGACTTATGCCAGTTGATAGAGCTGATAAATAACTATACAGAGTATGAATTTGAAAAAAATCGGTCAAGTCATTCTTGAGAAAGTCGTGAAAAACATGGTTTTTTAGTAATTATCCGCCATTTTTCTCAAGAATATTACGGAGCTCCTGCAATTTTCCCAGGAATGAGATCCATGTCAGTTTATAGGGCTTATAAATAGCTATCCATGGTATAAATTTGAAGGAAATCGTTGAAGCCGTTTTCGAGAAAACCGTGAAAAACATGGTATTTTAGTAATTATCCGTAATTTTTCTCAAGAATATTACGGAGCTCTTGAAATTTTCCCTGAAATGAGACTCATGCCAGTTAATAGGGCTTATGAATAGCTATCCATGGTATAAATTGAGAAAATCGTTGGAGCCATTTTCGAGGGAAAAAACGTGAACAACATGGTTTTTTAGTAATTATCTGCCATTTTTTCCGCCATCTTGATTGAATTTTATTGAATTTTTATTGTCGGGTCCTCATGGTATAAGGACCTTAAGTTTAAAATGTCAAGTCAATCGGTTAATTAGGAATGGAGTTACGTGTCACAGAAATTACACATACACACACACACAGACCAACACCCAAAAATCATGTTTTTGGACTCAGGGGACTTGAAACGTATAGAAAACTTGAAATTAGGGTACCTTAATTTTTTTGGAAAGCAATACTTTCTTACCTATGGTAATAGGGCAAGGGAAGTAAAAACCAATGATACTGAAGCACGTATCATATAAGTTTATTCTGTGTGTTGAGGTTACAAATCAGGAGATTCTAAAACCAACTGTTGCCAAGCTAACTGAAAACTACTATGTTACAAGAGCCAAAGAGGTGAGCCCAAAGCCACCTTTCATTATAATGATTAACATTTGAGCAGGCAACAGCTGATTTATTCACTCGCCGATTTAACGGTTCTTTCTCTCGTCGTTTTTGCAAATCAATTATTGGCGCGCAAATCGATGCGAAAATAAATTATTCATCACTTCCAGTTTCTATTTTGACGGCAGCTAAACTGTGACTATTTATAGTGAGAATCACTGCGATCTGTCAGTATTCCTCGTTGAAGAATATCAATGCTTTGATTGATCAAATGCTGACTGTTTAGAAGGAATCTCACTATAGTAGAATTTCACTTCAAATTGTCATTATTTATCATAAAGGAGATCATTGCTTCCCATTTAACCAATAATGACTGAGAAGGGTGAGTTTTACTGGTGTAGTCGATGACCTTTTCATGGCTAAAAAGAGGAAAACGACATGATATTTCGGGGAGATTGTTGGAGCATTCCTTGTCTACGAAGAGTAATCGTGAATGAAATTGATTGGAGCTGATGAAAAAACGAATATTTTTACAAACCACTCTCTGTCTCAGACAGCATCGTATCACGCATGCGTTAGCAACGGGTTTTTCCCGTTCCATTCAGTCAGTTCTTTGAATGTAACGTTCTTTGTGATGATGGTTACCGAGCACTGTAACTGGAGCCAATCGTCATTCTATTTGATGAAGATATTATTATTCAATGATCATTTATCATTAAATTCAGTATAAATTATATATTATCATTTTATTTATAAGAGAAAGAGTATCTTTGAAAAATATAATTAATAAAATATAACAGTTGTTATTTAACTGATGTTGAAAAACACTATACCCTAACTAGTCAGCAAATATTGTCATTTCAAAACAAAAACCGAACCCTCTACCTCCCCTTTTACATTTAAAACATCAATAAACATAACTATTTGAAAAACCTCTAATCCCTTCCAGCATATTGCAATTTCAAATCAAAATCCTAACCTATCTTTCCACCTTTGAAAATCAAAAAGCATAATTTACCTGGCCCTAGCCCTTTCTAGCATATTGCAATTTTAAAGCAAAAACCTAACCTAACCTTATGAAACATTATTGATATAATCCAAAAAAACCTAACCACTACCCCTGTCCCTTCACATTTAATAATTTAGATTTCAAAGCAAAATCCTAACCCCCTAACTTATCCTTTCACATTTGAAACATCAAAAAACTCAACTCCAACTTTACCCTACCCCTTCTAGCATATTGCAATTTCAAAGCAAAAACCTAACCTATCCTAATAACACTTTATTAAATATAACCTAATTTAACCTAACCTCTAACCCTTTCCATTTAATACTTTAGATTTATTCATCATCTTTAGAGCAAACATTAAATGTGGTTCATTTCATGAACATGTTCAAAACATGTGGTTCATTTCATGAACATGTTCACAAACATGTGGTTCATTTCATGAACAGTTCACAAACATGTGGCTCATTCCATGAACATGTTCACAAACATGGTTCATTTCATGAACATGTTCAAAACATGGGTTCATTTCATGAACATGTTCACAAACATGTGGTTCAAAGCAAAATCCTAACCCCCTAACTATCCTTTTACCTTTGAAACATCAAAAAACATAACTCTACCTAGACCTAGCCCCTTGTAGCATATTGCAATTTTAAGCAAAAACCTAACCTATCCTAAAAAACATTATTAAATAATAAAACGTAACCCCAAACTTTTTCACATTTGTTGAACGATAGACAAGGATAGCAACACCATTGCAAATCGTACACTACCATTATAACGTGGACCTCACTATAGATACTCAAAGAATACTTTTGAATAACTATGTTATAACTGTGACTGTTGCTGGCCGTTACTCTGTTTCTGAGACAAAGAGAAGCTTCTATATTTTTCGAGTTGCTTTTTCAATATTATAATATCATCCTAAATTATATCAAAAATCAATATGTAGTTCTTGTGCTGTTGGTCGAACTATTACCATAAAATAACTGAATCTTATAGGTTCTGAACCGAAGTTTCTCTGTGTTACTGTGGTCAAAACATATGTGGTAAAATGTAAATTCGTATGGCTATGTTGGTGGGGAGTCCCTTGCGGGAAGGTCCCACCGCCTGAATATATAATTTGAGCCGTCAATGGGCCTTACGACTGTCATACTTCAGCCGGGACCGACAATTAACGTGCCCATCCGATAACATGGGAGTGATCTGGTTATGTGGTTATAATCATCCTCGCATTACAATTTATAATTGAATTAGCAAAGAGAATTCTATGTTTCAAGTCAATCGGCGTTTGTCTGTTTGTTTGTTTGTACCGCAATTACAGTCGCAGTTATGGTCCGATTTGGATAAACCTTTGGCGATAACAAGTATTTGAAACAAGGCCGCAGAAGAAACGTTCTGTATTCAAA
>NW_024088998.1:0-5805 GCF_014356525.2 Nilaparvata lugens | reverse complement strand
GGTAGTTGTATATTCAAATTCAAATTCATTTATTTGCCATAAAATAATACAGATGATAACATCAATATTCTAACTTACAAAATGGCACTACCGGCAAAGAATACTTGTGCGCCGGCAGTGAGTTCGAACAACTAGGTACAGCAAACATGTCAATAGAAAGAAGAAGAGCGATTTTAAACCACTGAAATAACTAAAATTATGGAAACCAGGTCACATCTCGATACTTACAAACGATAAGACAAAGTAACAAAATCACAAGCAAATGACAAACTTAAAAAGACCAATTCAAGGAAGCCATGACAATTTTTTTCAAATTTATAACACAAGAATGAAACACTACACAATGGATATAGATAATTTGAAATAAACATTCATCCCAATTCAATACAGTATAAGATTCATTATGGATTTTGTAATTCTATTAATAATGAATTCAGTTGGGACTTTATTTATAAACAAGTAACACTGATATTCAAATGACGTCTACATACACTTAAGCTGGTAAAGTCAATATCAAATTGTAATGGATTGGAGGGACGCAAATTATATGGATTATTCCTTAAGTTGAAGGTGTCACTATTCTTATATGACGACTGATTAGGAGGATTATAGTGAATTTTAAACTACTTCCGACTTGGAGTGACGTTTGGAGCAGAGAAAAGGAAGGATACAGCGGCAGCATTGTTCCGTGCTAAAGCGGACAGCTTTCTGTAGTCTCTAGTGTTCAACATCTCATGATACGCATTCCTCCCTTAAAGCAATGCATCAACTGAGTCTGATCATAAACTTGGCAACAACGATTCTTTCAATGAATCTTTTCATCACTGTAATTGGCTAATCACACTCCATTTCTCTGCTCCGCATATTCCTCCAAGTCGACGGCCGTTTCAATTCTAGTATAGTTGTCTTGAGAAAAAATGTTGAGTGCAAAGATGCAGAATAGAATAGAATAGAATGACTTGTTCTTTCTTGTTGACGTGGCGAAGTTTGGACAATAATGTCCACTCTACCACTTAACCACTTAACCACAGAATCAATTGATGAAGTCAGAAAATTCAATAGAATTTTGATCAGTCTGGTTTCATCATGATTCAATTTGAAGTCTGATTACAATAAAGTAGTAGGAACCAACTTCCTATGAATAATATGGTTTTCTCTCTTTTCCTCGTCTCTTCTATATTTCATGCCTTTTCCCACTTCTACTCTTTGCCTCTCTCTCCATGAAAAAATGAATGAATGAGGAAGTTCTTATTCTCAGAAAAAGCAACAAGTCACAAGCATTTGAAATTTGAATTATAAAATAATTTATAAGAATATTTTGGCCTCAAAATTGGACAAAAATAATTATGAAGTGTGAACATAACCTATTTTGGACAATTTCAACTAAATTTGGAAAGGAACAGTTTTGGGCTTCAAGCTGTTGTTCCTTTCCCAATCATTCATAGTTGAGAATTATATTGTATGTATCAATGTATGAATAAATGGATAAATAAATAAATAAATAGTAAGCCTCACCGATAAAGGAGTCTGTGTGTGGGAAGGGTCCTGTCCAATCGTGAATCATCTTGCATAACACACTCAAATCCTGTTAGAAATGTCTGTACATAAATTATAACTACTTATATCGTTGTATAGTATACAGGTATATCGCTAAAATACTACTGGAAGATGTCAAATAAATCGTTTACAGTTGACAAGGAAATGTAATGACTACATTAATTTTATTAAAATATAATGGTTAATGTTATTTTTTCTACAACTACGCGTAAAAAAAGAATTTACATACTCAATTCTCCTCGTAAAACAGCTTATTACTGAGGAGAATCTACTTTTTACCCGCTAACCATCCGCGCATGCGCAGTAAATTTTCTTTACGCTTGCAAATCATTCGCGCATGCGCAGAAGAGTTTCTTTACGTTCGCCAATCAGCTGATGGTAAGCAGCTCGCCAGAAGGTCAGATCTTAACCTAAAAAGTCGGTAATTGTAACTCCACCGACATAAGTAATTCAACAGGTTTGGGCAGTTGTAGAAAAAAAATGTTGTATGTAATTCGCGCGTAATGCTTCTTTATCGCTCTTGCAAATTATCACGCTCCGCTTCGCGTCGCGTGATAACTGTTTTGCGCGAGCGATAAAGTCGCGCATTACGCTCTTAATACATAAATAGCTATTTTATCTTAGTTTGCTGGAAGAAAACTCAAGTTTTTTCAACCCACCATAAGATAACGGATTCATGGTCAAAATTTGAAATTCTCTATAGTAGAGATCTAGGTGGAAAGCAATGATTGAATGAGACAAGAAGTAAGGGGAACAGCTTCTGTAGAAAGAGCGAGATATCAGTTGGAGTTTAGGCAGAAGGAATAAAGATAGGAGAAGTTTAGGAAACTACGGATCAGTAGAGGTCCGATCTAGGAGATAAGAGCTGCAAGGGTTATTGCAACATCCAAAGCTCTCCCCTATCTCACTTCAATCCCTTCCTCTCTCTCTCACTCTTTCCCCCTCCTCCCAGGCTCCCTTTGAAGCCCTTTATCCTTCTGATCCAAACTATTCAATCCTCTCATACTCTTCTACTTATACAGGTGCTGGACAAATAATCCCTCAGGACAACCTTCCTCTAACTGGACTTCTCACTCCGTCCCTCTTCTACTTTCTCTTTCTACGTCTCTGTCTACCTCTTTTCTTTTATCTTCTATGCTTTCTCCAACTATTATTCCTTCTATTCTCCTTTAATCGTCCTTTGAATAGAATTATTCTTCCACTCTAGTTTTCATCACTACATCAATAACTCTCTCCTCCATACTCTTTAAATCTGTCTTTATTTCTCTGTTTTCCACTTTTCTTTCATCTTTCCACTCCTTCTCTCTTCCTCCCTATTTCTTTCAGCCCTACTTTCCTTTTTCTCCTAGCAGAGAAAACTAAGATTGTTTTATTCTCTCTGCTATTTTTTCCTAGAGAGACGGTTTGGAGGGAGAAATTTAAACAAGCCCAGTTTCCTTGGTTCAGCTTTTCCTTGGTTAGCCATGAGTTTTTTAAACACTGCCAACTTTGATTCATTTCAAAAATGAGCTGAAATCACTAGTAGTATCATAGAAATAAGATGAAGAGGGAGTTTCACATTATTCATCCAGGTTAACACAGATAATTAATAATTGATGCTTAGAATATCAGACAGTTGTTCAGTTAGGAGTAAATATCATCATCATCATCCATCATGGACTAGGCTTGTAAAGCCTGTTCCGGTGTCCACCGCTTCCTCGGTCTTCCAACGTCTCTTTTCCCATCCAACTGCAACTTCCAAGCTTCTAGTGGAAGACGAGTTGGTGGCATACGGCACAGGTGATTTGTCCACTTGTAAGTTGTAAGTTTTCCACCTTTATTTTTATTCTTCCTCCTTTTCTTTTCCGAGTCTTGGCATTAAAGTATCTCTGTCCATCCTTCAGCTGAAGCTCTCATTCTCAATCACGACTTATTGTGAATCTTAAGGTGCGTACAGATATACGCGCCGCAAACATGAGCAATTCACTTTTAATCAGCTGATGCCAAGCTTTTTATATTTGTATCTTACCGTTTCTGTAAAAAAAAAACAGATATAATCATGTGATTAAAAGTGAATTGCTCATGTTCGCGGCGCGTATACCTGTACGCACCTTTATATTGCACAAAATGTTGGTTCACAATTAATTATAAGCTACACAAGCTTTTGATTTGTGCTCAGTTTTTCTGCAATGCTTCAGCGTCATTTCAAAATTTACCCATATTCCAGGTCTCTTATATCAACTTCAAAATTTGAAATTGCTTGAATACTTTACTAGACTATTAGTTGGGTTTATGATTCAGTAGTTAGTAGAAACTATACTATAGAAGAAATTTTAACGTCGAGCGCTCAGCTCTAGGGACAAACTAATTCCGCTAGATCGCTCCAGCTGTACTATCACTTGCTGCCCGAGCATAGCAGGCGTAAAACCGTGCATTAAGGTACACATACCAGCGGCTATTATTGTGTCTATGAAAGAAGTATAAGCATCAACTTTATTCATCAAGAACAGCGCTACAAGTTGCTATGAATTTGAAGTCCATAGAACGAACATTGAATGTGAAATAGGAGTTTAAAATGCATAAAAATTCAATTATTTCAGATTTTCAAAAACAAAGTGACGTGATTTTGCTATATTGAAGAGGAGACTTGCATAATTTTCTCAAATTTCCCTGACCAGTAGTTTTTGTAGGGGTGTGTACTTTCTGCCTCAAAAAAGTGACTTTGAAGCCTATTGTTAGCTAACAGAAGCTGATAATAATATTTCAATTGCATAGATTATGTCCTAAGAACCTGTCCAATAGATTAGGAAAAAAGAAAAAATGTTTTCTGAGAGAAAATTATTGAATGCCTTAAAAGAAACCTTTGCTGCACCGTATTTACTTATTCCAGAATCTGAATTGAACTTTATTCTTTTAATTCTCTATTCTTTATTCAAATTCTTTATTCTTATTCAAAAAAATAATTAAACAATCAAATGCATTCCAAAAATCAAATACAATATTGTTTCCTAATTTCTAATTTGTGTTCCCTATAGGCTACCCTGTGTGGGACACTTGAATATATATAATAAAATATTTATATACTAATTTAAATATTATATCATGAAGAACATAATAATTGAATATGTTATTATATTGAAATAAATCAATATGTCAATATTTATAATCATTCTTGCACACATTCATACGCACACACATTCACATATGCGCACACATTCATACGCACACACATTCACACATGCGTACAACCACACACACACACACACACACACACACACACAACACACACACACACACACACACACACACACACAACACACACACACACACACACACACACACACACACACACTTACATAAAACTTAAAACTATGTACGGAGGGTGCTGTTTTTTTCATATTTAGTTCAATTTTATTCATAGTTAACGTTTCGTTTTTTTTTCAAAGTGCTGATGTAATTAGACCATGAATGATACGTTTTGAAGAAAGAGACAGTGATTGAAATTTGATACTGTCTTACTGTTTACGCATACCGGACGGGATTTGTGAGTTCAATGATCTTTGATTGTTGCAGTGTTCATGTCGGGTAAAGTGTAAATTATACTAAATTAGACCTATATTATTTAACTCAATCTATAGCTCTCATGATCACTCTCTGCTTCTGCTCTTTCCGTACCTCCCCCGCTCATCTTCTTCATCTCCTTCTTCTTTTTCTTCTGTCTCTCCTCTTCCTGCCTAATTCCAGACAACCGGAAACTGAATCCAGATTGATCGATGCGTTGTGCAACTGAAGCAGAAGTGCCACTCCGGTAATTCATTCTCGTCTCACTTCAAAATGTCAGTATACCTCATGAATAACATCAATGCTCCTAATTCAACCAACACTGCCAGTAGTAAATGAATCTTGAAATAGTGAATTACTTCAAACTGTCAGCATTCCTCATTAGTTACATCAATGCTTCTCATTCAACCAATGCTGACAGTATGAGGTGAATCTGTGTAGTCCAGTGCAGTACGGTGCAACAGCAGAGCGAAAATTAAAGGTCAAACTTGGCTAACCTTGACTATCATCCCTCTTACCTTTCTGACTTCCTCTCGCCTTATTCCTCTTCCTCTCTCTCACACAATTTTTCTCCATTTTTGTCTTTCTCTCTATATTCTTCCTCTCTTCCTCTACTTCTCTATTATTTCCTCTGTCTTTATCTATCTTTCACTCTCTCTCTCTCCCACACACACACTCTCTCTCACACTCTTTCTATATTTCTCTCTC
>NW_024088997.1:0-2500 GCF_014356525.2 Nilaparvata lugens | reverse complement strand
TATTCATTCATTCATTCATTCATTCATTCATTCATTCATTCATTCATTCATTCATTCATTCATTCATTTATTCATTTATTCATTCATTCATTCATTCATTCATTCATTCATCATTCATTCATCATTCATTCATTCATTCATTCATAATGAAAATTATCGAAAAACAATGAAAAACATCAAAAAACATTGAAAAACAATGAAAAAAACATTGAAAAACATTGGAAATCAATGAAAAACAATGAAAAAACATTGAAAAACATTGAAAAACATTGAAAAACATTGAAAACGATGAAGAACATAGAAAAACATTGAAAAACACTGAAAAAACATTGAAAAACATTGAAAAACATTGAAAAACATTGGGAAACACTGAAAAACAATGAAAAAACATTGAAAAGCATCGAAAAACATTGAAAAACATCGTAAAACAATGGAAAACATTGAAAAACATTGAAAAACATTGAAAAACATTGAAAAACACTGAAAAAACATTGTAAACATTGAAAAACACTGAAAAACATCGAAAAACATTGAAAAACACTGAAAAAACATTGAAAACATTGAAAAACTTCGAAAAACACTGGAAAAAGATTGAATACATTGAAAAACACTGAAGAACATCGGAAAACATTGAAAAACAATGAAAAACAATGAAAAAAAATTGAAAAAACAATGAAAAACACTGAAAAAACATTGAAAAACATTGAAAAACAATGAAAAAAACATCGAAAAACAATGAAAATCAATAAAAAACTCTGAAAAAACATCGAAAAACATTGAAAAACAATGAAAAAACATTGAAAAAACATTGAAAAACAATGAAAAAAAATGAAAAAACATGAAAAACAATGAAAAAAAAAAAACATTGAAAAACATTGAGAAATAATAATAAACATCGAAAAACATGAAAAAAACATTGAAAAAAAAACATCGAAAAACAATGAAAATCAATGAAAAACACTGAAAAAACATCGAAAAACATTGAAAAACAATGAAAAAAACATCGAAAAACATTGAAAAACAATGAAAAAACATTGAAAAACATTGAAAATCAATGAAAAACAATGAAAATCAATGAAAAACAAAAAAAACATTGAAAAACATTGAAAAACAATGAAAAACATCGGAAAACATTGAAAAAACATCGAAAAACATTGAAAAACAATGAAAAACAATTGAAAAAACAATGAAAAACAATGAAAAAAACATTGAAAAACAATGAAAAAAACACTGAAAAAACATTGAAAAACATTGAAAAACAATGAAAAAACATTGAAAAACATTGAAAAACACTGAAAAACACTGAAAAAACATTGAAAAACATTGAAAAACATTGAAAAACATTGGAAAACACTGAAAAAACATTGAAAAACATCGAAAAACATTGAAAAAAACAATGAAAAAAACATGAAAAACATGAAAAACATCGAAAAAAAAACAATGAAAAACAATGAAAAAACATTGAAAAACATGAAAAACAATGAAAAACAATGGGAAAAACATTGAAAAACATTGGAAAACAATGAAAAACATTGAAAGACATTGAAAAACATTGAAAAACATTGAAAAACAATGGAAAACATTGAAAAACATTGGAAAACACTGAAAAAACATTGAAAAACATTGAAAAACATGAAAAACAATGAAAAACATCGAAAAACATTGAAAAACACTGAAAAAACATTGAAAAACATTGAAAAACATGAAAAACATTGAAAAACATTGGAAAACACTGAAAAAACTTTGGAAACATCGAAAAACATTGGGAAACTCTGAAAAACAATGAAAAACGTTGAAAAACAATGAAAAACATTGAAAAACATCGAAAAACATTGAAAAACATCGTAAAACAATGGAGAACATCGAAAAACACTGAAAAAACATAGAAAACATTGAAAAACACTGAAAAAACATTGGAAACATTGAAAAACACTGAAGAACATCGAAAATTATTGAAAAAAAACACTGAAAAACAATTAAAAACATTAAAAACATTGAAAAACACTGAAAAAACATCGAAAAACATTGAAAAACATTGAAAAACATTAAAAAAACATTGTAAACATTGAAAAACATTGAAAAACATGAAAAACATTGAAAAAAACACTGAAAAAACATTGGAAAACATTCAAAAACACTGAAAAAAACATTGAAAAACACTGAAAAAACATCGAAAAACATTGAAAAACACTGAAAAACACTGAAAAAAACATCGAAAAACACTGAAAAAACATTGAAAAACATTGAAAAACTTCGAAAAACACTGGAAAAGGATTGAAAACATGAAAAACACTGAAAAAAACATCGAAAAACATCGAAAATTATTGGAAAACACTGAAAAAACATTGAAAAACATTGAAAAGACAGAAAAACATTGAAAAACATTGAAAAACATTAAAAAACATTGAAAAACATTGAAAAACATTAGAAAACACTGAAAAAACATTGAAAAACATTGAAAAACATTGAAAAACAATGAAAAACATCAAAAAACATTGAA
>NW_024088996.1:0-6031 GCF_014356525.2 Nilaparvata lugens | reverse complement strand
AACACTGAAAAACAATGAAAAACTTTGAAAAACATTGAAAAACAATGAAAAACATTGAAAAACATCGAAAAACATTGAAAAACATTGAAAACATTGAAAACATTGAAAACACGGAAAACATTGAAAAACACTGAAAAAACTTTGAAAAACATTGGAACACACTGAAAAAAAATGAAAAATATTGAAAAACATTGAAAACATTGAAAAATATTGAAAAACAATGGAAAACATTGAAAAACATTAGAAAATGCCTTGTTTGTCTTCTCCTCCTGTTATTATTGATTTAAGATTTCTTTGGCGGAAATTCATTAATTTGCTTTTCATTGTTTTCCCGTTTCAACGTATTTCAACCGGAAACTCAAAACTCATTCGAAGAAATCAAGAGATTTGAACAGTATACAGTTTACTGTGGAAATTTGCATGAAGCATCATTATTTGGCATAATGCATAAATAGGAAGATGTAGCGAAGATGGTTAGCGAAAGGAAGAGAGTAGCGGAGACGGATAAGACAAAGTAGAAGAAGAAGAAGAAGAAAAGAAAGAAGAAGAAGAAGAAGAAAACAGAAGAAGAAGAAAGAAGAAGAGAAGAAGAAGAAGAAGAAAAGAAGAAGAAGAAGAAGAAGAAAGAAGAAGAAGAAGAGAAGAGAAGAAGAAGAAGAAAGAAGAAGAAGAAGAAGAAGAAGAAGAAGAAGAAGAAGAAGAAGAAGAAGAAAGAAGACAAGAGAAAGAAGAAGAAAAGAAGAAGAAGAAGAAAGAAGAAGAAGGAGAAGAAGGGGAAGCAGAGGATGGTGATGGAGAAGGAAGAGAAGTAGAAGTAGATGGAGAAGGAGGAAAAGATGAAGAAGAAGGAGAAGAACAAGAAGAAAAAGAAGAAGAAGAAGAAGAAGAAGAAGAGGAAGAAGAAGAAGAAGAAGGAGGAGGAGGATAAGAAGAAGAACATGAAGAAGATTTTCAGTGGATGAGTAGCAGAGAAGATAATACAACAGCTAGCTTTGTAAAACGTTAGCACTCGAATTAATGATCGAATTACAGGTTGAGTAATTCGTTCGCTAGAATGATCTACTTTGAATCCACTGTACTGTTTATTCTGGGATTAAATTTCCTTTTCCAAGGATTTGAATTCACTTTGACCATTGCCGAGTGGTTGAACAGAATTTGATTGCTCTAAGTGGTCAGGCTATGTGGGCGGTGCTATGAGAGATGGAGATTGAATCAGATTAGATTGGAATTCTATTCCTTTATTCATGTAGAATGATAGTACTTTTCGCCCCACTAGGATGTAATGAGCTGGTTTTCGTGCGTCATATGGAGGCCGAAAGTGATTGTTTTCTGACCAGGCCGGTAAAATTTTTACGGCCCTAGGGCTGTAATAGTTATTTGTGCAACTAGTGCGCAAAGTGACAGTTTGCTGTACCGAAAGAAACGTTTACGCCCGAGCCGTAGGCGAGTAAGGAATGGTTTCTTGAGTGCAGCAGAGGAACTTTGCGCACGTATTTACATTAAGTTTTCCTACAGTTACCATTGAATATGAGAAGTGGGTAATTATGGGGTAAAAATTGCCTGAAATGCATCAAATGTTTTCTGTGTAATTTATATTGTAAAAAACCTTAATTTATTGTCAAATTGAATAAAAATGTTGTCGTTGGTTATAATATATAATAGTTAATTAGCGCGTTGTGCTTGGTTGCACCTCTGCTCACTATAGCAGCCCAGCAGTCACTGTTACCAACTTCATTTTGATTTGCTGCACTGTTGCTCCATATAACCTACTAAGTATTTTGCGTTGCCATGTTGCAAATCTGAAGTGCAGAAAAATTTTTGCCGCACTAGAGCGGAAAAGTGATTCTTTGCGTTCTGTAATCAGTGCAGCAATGGCCACTTTTCAACGTAACTGTAGGAAAAATAACCTTGAAGTCAGCTGATTCTGATTTGATGTGAACATGTTTACAAAATAGTTTATGAAACGGAATCAGTTTATGCTTCTAGAATTGAATAAAGTATTTTGAAATAAGATACTATCATTCTATTTGGATGAATGAAATACAAATGAGATATTATAAACTATTCAAATTCGATTTTCAGAGTAGGATAGGACTTCTAACCTCAATTTCCGCAGTCGACAATAACAAGCATTGTTGACATCCAGATTGTCCAAATTTCAAGTGCGCTAAAACAGCTGATTCAACTTTTCATTTTGTGTTCATTATTCAACAATCAAAACATTCAAAATAATATCATCTTATTGTCATTTGAAAGAATAAAAAAGTATAAACTCAACCTCCCACATAATTGAACATCATCTTTTAGGTTATTTAGACAAATCAGAATAAAAAATAAAAATACTTGGACAATTCCCTGATATTCAGATACCTCAGATTTGCTAGAGCTATCACCTTCCACTTCTGCTTTCGGAAGTGCTTAGTAAACAACTATTTCTATATATATAATTGTTTTTTTGCGTGTGGCAAAAAATAGCGTTCACACCAAGGGCAAAAATGTTTTTTCGCCCCACTGGATGTAATGAGCTGGTTTACGTGCGTCATGTGGAGGCCGAAAGTGATTGTTTTCTGGCCAGGCCGGTAAAATTTTTACGGCCCAAGGGCTGTAAAATAACCTTGAAGTCAGCTGATTCTGATTTGATGTGAACGTGTTTACAAAATAGTTTATGAAACGGAATAAGTTTATGCTTCTAGAATTGAATAAAGTATTTTGCAATAAGATACTATCATTTTATTTGGATGAATGAAATACAAATGAGATATTATAAACTATTCAAATTCAATTTTCAGAGTATAATAGAATCTAACCTCAAACCTCCTAGTACTGCGTTTATCACGGAACATAGTGGATAAACGGAATCATTTTATGCTTCTAGAATTCAATAAAGTATTCTGCAATAATATACTATCATTCTATTGGATGAATAAAATACAGATAAGATATATATTATTATAAACTATTCAAATAATTCGATTTTCAGAGTAGGATAGAACTTCTAACCTAAACTTCCATTGACATTCAGATTGGCCAAATTTCAAGTGTGCTAAAACAGCTGATCAAAAACTTTTCATTATTTGTGTTTATCATTCAATAATTAAAACATTTATAATGATATCATCTTATGTCATTTGGAAGAATAAAAAGTTTAAACTCAACTCTTACATATTGAACATAATCTTTTAGGTTATTTAGACAAATCAGAATAAAAAATAAAAATACTTGGACAATTTCCTGATATTCAGATTACCTCAGATTTGCTTGAGCTATGACCTTCCACTTTGCTTTCGGAAGTGCTTATAATAGACAATAAATTATTTTCATATATATATTGTTTATTTTTCTGTGTGGCGAAAAATGCGTTCTCACCATGGGCAAAAATGTTTTCCGGCTCTCAATCTTTTCTAGTCCTCGGCCTACGGCCTCGGACTTGAAAACCGATTTCGAGCCAGAAAAGTCTCATTTCGGCCCTAGGTGCGAAATATACTATTCCGGCTCTCAATCTTTTCTAGTTCTCGGCCTACGGCTCGGACTTGAAAACGATTCGAGCCAGAAAAGTCTCATTTCGGCCCTAGGTGCGAAATGGTATATATCGCCCCACTTGGATGTAATGAGCTGGTTTTCGTGCGTCATATGGAGGCCGAAAATGATTGTTCTCTGACCAGGCCGGTAAAATTTTTTCGGCCCTAGGGCTGTAAAATAGCCTTGAAGTCAGCTGATTCTGATTTGATGTGCTCGAATTCCGAGCTTACTTTCGATTTTAGGTGAATATGTTACTGGACATTTATTGTAGAGATTTTTATGCTCAATCTTTTCCACATTTTTTTTTTTTAAAGTATCTGAAGCCTGATAATTGGGAAACTAAAATCAAACTTTGCATAGATGGGGCGGAGCTCCTGAAATTTTTACAGATATGGGACTTGTGACAGTTGATAGAGCTTATCAATGACTATATTAGGTATAAATTTGATCAAAATCGTTGGAGCCGTTTTCGAGAAAATCGCGAAAAACCCTGTTTCTTACAACATTTTCTCCATTTTAGCCGCCATCTTGAATTGCATTCGATTGAAATTGTTCGTGTCGGATCCTTATAGTGTAAAGAACTTAAGTCCAAATTTCAAGTTATTCCGTTAATTGGGAGATGAGATATGTGTACACAGACACACACAACACACACACACACACACAAACACACACACACACACACACACACCAACACACACACAACACACACACACACACACACACACACCACAACACACACAACACACATACACACACACACAAACACACATACAAACCAATACTCAAAACCCACTTTTTTGGACTCAGGGGATCTTGAAACGTATAGAAATTTCGAAATTGGTGTAAAGGAAAGTAAAAATTAAACTATAGAGTTATTGATCATAAATCAGCTGTCGAGTGGATTATTAATTGAATGCAATGAGGCATGCAATTGATACAGTAACTCAGAGCTGATCATAAATCAGTATTGATCAAATCAAGTCGATAGGACAAGGAAACATACAACAAAAATAAGATATGCGGAAAAATAGAAGGGAATGACAATTGAAGAGAAAGAAATACGAAAAACATTTGGAGAAATTTGTAGAAAAAGGCTAGGAAGAAGTAAAAGAGGAGAAAGTAGGGTAAGAATATGAAGAGGAAAGGAGTGAGGTAAGGGAGGAAGTACGATGAAGTACAAGAAGAAAAGAAAAATGAATAAGATAGAAACAAAACTTCGAACAAGTAGAAGATGATAAAGTGGTGATAGGACAAGAAAAAGAAGATAAAAAGAAAGAATAGGAAAGGAAAGCTGTGTTTAGTGAAAGAAGTAGTGTGTATTTTTGGGTTCAAAATTTTATAAAATAACTTGATTAATTCAATATGAAGTGATAATTAAGTGTTATATTTAAATATAGTTTGGTGTTTTAATTTCTCTAAATTCAAAATGTTTAGCTTATATATATTTTTGGACGAAAATTGAACTTGAACGTTTTACAGTAGAAACAAAACTATTTTTTGGACATTTTATTAATTTATCAAAATTTGGGAATGGAATAGATTTGGGCCAAGCCTGTTGTTCCTTCCTAATCATATTCATATGATTTGTGATTCTGTCCACGAATAAATGAATGAATAAATTGATTGATTGAGTACTTTATTTATGTAGATTACAATATATACTGTCTTATACACTTATATACAATAGCTTACAATACAGCAAAATTATAAATGAATTTACATCTTATAGACTAAGAAAATAATTATTGAACTGTATATGATATGAAAAAGGCAATTTGTAATATAAAACTATAGATAATAATTTATATTGTTATGCATCTACATAATTGGCGGAGCTTTGGACATATCAATGTCCATTTTTCGGAAAGAATATTAAAAATATCCTCCCCACTAACTCTCTACCAAAAATGAAAGACGAATGGAGAGAAAGAAAATATGGGAGAAAATGAGAAAATTTGGAAGGTGCAAAAGAGGAAGTAGAAGACAAAGTAGAATTACAAGAAGAGAAGAGAAGGAGGTATGGAAAGAAAAGGAAAGAGGTATGAAACGAGGTCACATGTACAGTGTGGAGTGCACTTAAGCAGTCAAGTAGCCGTGAAGTGACTGAGTCGCGCAGGCTTCACGGTACTTAAAATGCTTACCATGCTTAATATAACATGCTTTGCAAGCTCACACATCCGCTAACAAAATTTCACAGCATACAATCTAGAATTTACTGCTCATAATTCTACCAAATTATTCCACCACCTAGACTCTTCTCAAGCTATTTGAGATATTCATTCAAAACTATTAAGAGCTATCAGTGAAAATACAACTAGTAGTTCTGTGGACAGTAGACCTCGCGCAGTGATAAATTACAGCCTTACACATCCGCTAACAAAATTGCACAGCATACAATCTAGAATTTACTGCTCATAATTTCACCAAATTATTCCACCACCTGGACTCTTCTCAAGCTATTTGAGATATTCATTCAAAACTATTAAGAGCTATCAGTGAAAATACAACT
>NW_024088995.1:0-6018 GCF_014356525.2 Nilaparvata lugens | reverse complement strand
ACAGCATATAATCTAGAATTACTGCTCATAATTCTACCAAATTATTCCACCACCTCTTCTCAAGCTATTTGAGATATTCATTCAAAACTATTAAGAGCTATCAGTGAAAATACAACTAGTAGTTCTGTGGACAGTAGACCTCGCGCAGTGATAAATTACAGCCTTACACATCCGCTAACAAAATTGCACAGCATACAATCTAGAATTTACTGCTCATAATTTCACCAAATTATTCCACCACCTTGACTCTTCTCAAGCTATTTGAGATATTCATTCAAAACTATTAAGAGCTATCAGTGAAAATACAACTAGAGTTCTGTGAACGGGGTAATCTTTAGTGCACGCGCGTCTATATCACGTGCATCTCATCAATTTAGAATTCTTTCCCCCTCATTCGACTCACATCAAACATCTGCAAGATGCAGTGTTATGGTTTTTCAAAATTCAAAAAATTATCTCGTCTCTTGATGTCAATTTCATTTAATGAATTTGATTCAATTGCGAAGAATATTAAATTTTCAACAGGATGTCAAGATGTTGATTTACCGTTAACAAAAACAGAAAATGTACACTTTTCGATTCTATCTGAGATTTTCGAACTGCTCAATATTCTAGACAGCGGTCATCTACATTATGATTGTACAAATGATTCGTCATTATCTGTTGTTAAAATTCCGATGAACTTTGGAAATGCTTGTACGATATTGCAGATAAAAAATGTAAAAGAACGTAGAGATTTATAGCATTAGATGAGAGAGAATTTCTCAATTCAATTAGATATAGAGAGAGTCATTGACCTCACTTGGATTAGAGTAATATGGATTCACTTTAATCTGTCACCAAGGGAATTTTTCCCTTCATCTATACTGGGAGAAAATTCTCAATTGATTCTTATCTCCTTTCGGAAAAAGTGCGGGAAAGAGATGGCATGAGTAAAAGAAGGAGATCTCTTGATCTGTCATCAATCCATGGAGCGAAATGGATTCACTTCAATTTGTCACTATGGCATTAGATGTAGAAATATGAATTCACTTTAATTTGACACCAAAGGAATTTCTCAAAGAGATTTTTTCCCCCACATTTAGGATTCACCTCAATCTGTCACCATAGCATTAGATGTAGAAATATGAATTCACTTCAATTTGACAGTAGACAGAGGAATTTTTCCTCCTAAAAGGGAAATTTTTTTTCCCTCACCTGGAGGAGAGAGAGAGAGAGAGATAGAGAGATATCTGAGAGAGAGAGAGAGATCTTACCCCCTCACCACACTGGACAGGGGGAAGGGCAAATCTATTTTTAGAAAGAGAGAGAAAAAGATATCTCCCTCTCTCTCTATCCCCCTCACCTCCACTGGACAGGGGAAGGGGAAATCTATTTTTAGAAAGAGAGAGAAAGATATATCTCCCTCTCTCTCTATCCCCCTCACCCCACTGGACAGGGGGAAGGGAAATCTATTTTTAGAAAGAGAGAGAAAGATAATCTCCCTCTCTCTCTCTCCCCTCAATCCACTGGACAGGGGGAAGAGGAAATCTATTTTAGAACACCCCCGCCCTACAGGGGGGGAGGGGAGGAGGATGGACGAGGGGGGAGAGGGGGGAGGGGGATAGCTGCAAAAAAGTCAGTCGGTTCTCCATAATCTTCTCTACTCGTCTTTTAGCATGTATATTATTCTTCTCCCAATCTCGAATTATAATTGAAATTTCAATATCATATGTTACTATAGAACTATAATCTAGATAGAGTACCTCTTCGAACAGTGTTAACGGCAACTAAGTTCATATTTTGTCAGGTTGGCATTAAGTTGAGTTGACTTTTTAGGTTGCACAAGTTGAAGATTTGAAATGCATTTATGCGGAAAAATTGATTGGGCACTGCTACTTCAATCCTGGGAATATTATATGACTGGCCGTCAGGCTCGCTTCGCTCGCCATAGCGCCTTACAGACGTTTAGTCTGACCCCGACGGATTGTCCTAACATAAGATAAAAATGCTCAAATGAAAAATGCAGGCGAGCGAAGCGAGCTGTGATCTTATTCTTGGACGATCCGTCGGGGGTTCAGGAGCCCCCTGACTTGACGGATATGGCAAGCGAAGCGAGCCTGACGGCTAGTAGTTTATAAGTAGGTTAAGTTCCCATAACACTTGAATTCAGGTCCAATTTTGAGTCCAAACTTGAAAACAAAAAAGTTCTAATTTGGATTATTCACAAACCAAATTGAATACAAAAATAAACTCACTTAATCACTTAAAACTGTAAAATAATGATTGACTTTGAAAATTATGATATTCTCTGATTTAAAATTATATACCATGTCATGTAAACAAATCAGATTATTTTGATATAGTCGATTAAAATTTCTATGTAATATTTCTCGTGAGATAAGCTGAATCAACAGCTGAAATAATCCTGTCTCTCTCCCTCACAAGGCACGACAGACGGACGAAATCATATCATTTGTTTTTCCAAGGATAAATAATTATTATCCTTTTCATGTTCTCAGCGATTTCCCCGGATGAGACTAGTGCATCGAAGTTTTAATAATAAACCTACTATGTTCCAAATTTCGTGAAAATCTTCAGATTTCGAATAAATTATAACCATATGGTTATAACCAATAACCATATAAATATAATACAGAAAATTGCTCGCTTAAAAATAGGATGACGGAGATTCAGATGTAACCAAGCCATCAATCATACTCACTTCTGATTGATCACAATTTTGTTGCTAACCACAAAATCCTCTTACTATATTTGTCTATATGGTATTGTACAGTGAAGATCATACATTACAGTTATTACATATCTATTTAAAGTATCAAATATGTATCGTTCTACAATAATATTCATATTTCATTCTCCATCCAATAAAACTGGATAACTACAAAAAAGATTGTCACAGATAATAATATTATATGATTTCAAATCTCTCCCACGCCTGAACTGAGTCGAGCCACAGTGTTTCAATGAACAAATATTTATCAATAGTTGAGAGGAAGAATATAATAAAAGAGGAAGGAAAGTGAAACAGAAATAGTGAGAAGTAGCCCATTTTAAAAATAATATTCTAGACCTTAATATGATCATTGTATGATACCAAACCGATTATAATTATTGATTCTAAACACGATTAAATAATGTTACACTGAGTAGACCTACAGTGTAAATTGATAAACAAATATTTATCTATAGTAGAGAGGAATAATACAATAAAACAGGAAGGAAAGTAAAACACGAAGGGTGAGAAGATGCCTACCTTTCAAAGGTTGAATATTTTCAAATATGAGCAGGCAGAACGGACAAATAAATATCTATTGTAGAGAGGAGTAATACAATAAAGTTGGAAGGAAAGTAAAACAAAATGGTGAGAAGTAGCCCACTTTTCAAAGAATATTCTGGAATATGAGCAGCGTAGAACGAACAAACTGTGAGTTTAAGCCGGCAGGCAGTTATTTAACACGATAAATTATTTCGCTTCCTGACAGTGTGTTGAAAAGTTGTCAAAGTGCAGTTAGTTCAACATGAACGCCCTCTGTAGCCAGCATGCAATGTTGGAAAAGTACAAAACTCAATGAAAACTGGCCTAATGGGTTGCCAGCCCGTCGCACAGTAGAATACACAACATGTCAGTCTCTATTTCACAACGCCTGTCCAATTAGAAAACGGCTGACACGCAAGCCCAAGTTTCTATTGGCGTTTGAAAATTGGCGCCAAGCGTGTGAACCAATCAGAGCGCGTGTCTGGGTAAACAGTGGTGCACTGAAAGTTTCGCAATATGTGAGCTTATGATTGGCTTATCCTAGTTAATAAAAATGCACATTTCCAACAGCTGCATATTTCTGGAAGGAGTCTACACTGAGTTTGCAACAATAAATTACAACATGAACATTTACAACATTATCACTTATATGTAACATATATGTTTGTTATCCTAGGGTTGGGGTACAATAAGGTAACAACTTACACAGGAAACTTTTTAAGGTAAGTTGTTCCCGAAGCCAGTCCTGAATGGAGGAAGACATGGAATGAGCTAAATAAATGTGTAATATGCTATGTCAGATTTAGAATACTCAGGGTAGTGTAAAGCCCCGCAAACACACATCGATTTTTCTTCGTACGGTATTTTGCCGTCCTTATAATCCTATTAGATTAAACAGATGATGTTTGTCAAGCTCCGTTTAATCTAATAGAATTCATAAGGACGGCAAAATACCGTACGAACAAAAATCCATGTGTGTGTGTGTGTGTGTGTGTGTGTGTGTGTGTGTGTGTGTGTGTGTGGTGTGTGTGTGTGCGGGGCTTTAAACAATTTATGGCGATAACATATATAGCGTTCAGTTTTCGCTAATATGATATTGTGTGCAAGAAGGTACCTTAGTTAAATACTTCCACTAAAACTATGATTATGCGAAACCATAGAGGAAATATAGCAGATAGGTCGATTAAAATCAAAATTTAAATGCGATTGTTTGTTAACTCAAGCCGACTACTGTCGATTTTTACTGTTTTGTTGGGGTGTGAGTGCATGAACGATACAGTATGAGAGACTACCAGATAGCTTCACGAAATATTATATTTCGCACCTAGGGCCGAAAATGAGACTTTTCCGGCTCGAAATCGGTTTTCACGTCCGAGGCCGTAGGCCGAGGACTAGAAAAGATGAGAGCCGGAAAACATTTTTGCCCGTGGTGCAAACGTTATTTTCGCCACACAGAAGAATGAACATATACCATGAGATAATTGTTTATTAAGCACTTCCGAAAGCAAAAGTTGAAGGTCATAGCTCTAGAAAATCTGAGGTAATCTGAATATCAGGAAATTGTCCAAGTATTTCTATTTTTTATTCTGATTTGTCTGAATAACCTAAAAGATTATGTTCAATTATGTGGGAGGTTGAGTTTATACTTTTTTATTCTTTCAGATGACAATGATGATATTATTATAAATGTTTTAATTATTGAATAATAGACTCAAATAATGAAACGTTTTTTGATCAGCTGTTTTAGCACAATGTTTAAATTGTTCAATTGTTTAAATTGTTCAATTGTTTAAAGATTGTCTAAATCTTTAAACAGTTTTGAAGCAGTTGGGCAAAGGTGTTAATAGTTACCGCTACACCTCCAACAAACACGCCTAAAACTGTTCAAATTAAAGGTGCACGATTGGCTGACAAAAATCCTTTTTATAAATTAAGTGAATTTTACGAGAGCAGAATCACATACCTTAATTCTTATTGTTAGCACTATGACTATCTGCTTAATTTGTAATATTGTCTTGTTATTTGTGATATTTGGAAATGAATCTAAATAGCATGCAATAGTAACACTGTGTTCTCTTAATGTGTGACTGTTTATTTCATGTTCCATTTGTGTGACTTTGTCTTGTGCTTTTTTGGCTGGCTGACAGTAAAATTGAATTTATTTATTTTATTTTTTATGAAATTTAACGGCCAGAAAGGGTAGCTACTCTTCAGGCCTTAGCCGGAAAGAACCTGTTCTGACGTCAGACGAGAGTCGTCTGCAAACAATGTCTTTCAGATCTACGTAGGGACTGGGAAACAGCTGCTTTCTGTGCAGTGTGGCGAAAAAGAACTACAGGACTATCGGCATGAGTTAACATTGAATTTGGAACATTAACACTCTATACTATAGGATATCTCTTAAGCTATATTTTCTCTATGTTATGAGTCATCATTTCTAATAATTCGAGAGACTTTCAACGATTTCTAATTTTGAACTACAGGACTATCGGCTTGAGTTAATAGTGAATCTGTAAATAACGCCACATACATGTGATACTTCCCATGCTATCTTTCCTTATGTTTTTTCTTTTCCTTGCCCTATTAGGCTACCATAGGTAAGGAAAGTTTTGCTTTCCGAAAAAAAATAAGGTACCCCATTTCCAATTTCTATAACGTTCAAGGTCCCTGAGTCCAAAAAAGTGTTTTTGGGTATTGGTCTTTTATATATATATATATATTGTCACGTTATTCTTTTATTTTAAATAACGATTAGCCTC
>NW_024088994.1:0-6184 GCF_014356525.2 Nilaparvata lugens | reverse complement strand
TCAGTGACAAAAAATCAATGACAGGAAACAAAATGGACACTTCTCCCGAACTTTTCTTCCGACATTCCATGCTTTCCCGGTAGGTAGTTAAAAAGTCTTAGGAGCCGATAAGGGAGTACAATGGAACAAAACTCGGATTGGCGTCTCCACAGTATCCTCAGGATTTATAAGGAATCTTAGACTGTGTGGAGTGGGCTCGACAAGAAAAGAATTCCGGCCAAGAGGGAGGGGAAGGAAGAAGCTAGAAAAGGAGGAAGAAGAATGAGAAGCGGTAAGGAAGTCGAGCGAAAGATAAGTTTAAACAATAACAGAAAGCGCACGGACACTAATGAAGAAGCTGTTGGCTTTTCATCGGGAGTCTCTTTACTTCCCCTGCAGCTTAAGTTCATTCAACGTTTCCTTATTGAATGATTGGCCAGTGGGCCGTGTTGAGCATTGAATGGAAAGAAAGGAACACTGCGAGGCTACAAAGCTGCAATTGACGACTGTTCCTGTGCTTTTCCTTCACTAAATCTGGAGGAAACGTTACAGAGTTTTCTCCACTTTTAGATAATCTAAGCCGATGTTGTTAGTGGTTTAGCTATGTTCATTCATAATTAATTCTGCGATGTCCTCAATTGACTACCAGATATTAGTTACTAATAGCGTAGAGAAACATAGCGTAAGTAGATCCCATGGTATAGGGAGTTTATGTCGCAACTTTTACTGTTTCTCAAGTCGATTACTATCGATTATTGAAGATTTTTACTGTTTTGGCCGGGTGAGAGTGTATGAACGGCATAATATGAAAGACTACCAGCGTCACACACCTTTGTGGGAAAGAAATACGTGGACTATCAGCTTGAGATAACAGTAAAAGTTGCGACATAAACGCCCTATACCATGGGATATCTACTCAAGCTATTGTTTCTCTATGCTAGTAGTTATAAATTGGTATCAATGATAGATAATTAGATTAATTGAGTAGAAAATATGAATCAAACTATTGTAATTTATCGTTATTCTTATTCCGAAAGTGTTCATAATCTACCAAAATTTGTTTGATGGATGGAGGAATATAAGGCATATTCTACTGATATGCAAATCCATACTTTTAAACGAGCAATTTCTGTTTATATTATGTTTAGATGTTTGTATTTCACGGATCTTGAAAACGGCTCTAACGGTTCTCACGAAATTCAGAACATAGTAGGTATATAATATAAAAATTCGATTGCACTAGGTCTCATCCCTGGGAAAACTCGCTGAAGGATTTATTCATCCTTGGAAAAACAGCTGGAAATTTCGTTGTCTGTTGATGATGGAAGTCAGTGAGCGAGTGCATGTATGTGGTACTGAGACAAAAATTATGAGTCAGCTGTTGAACTTTTGTAATCATTCAATCAGTGCCGGTTGTACAAGAGCCGGTTGAGTTTTAATCCTGATTAATTCCAGTAGAACCAATCTGATAAGCTATCCTTTGAAATGGTCTTCTCTGATTTGAATTGAAATTTAACATGCTTTTGTGAGAGAAATTTTTGCATTTCTCTGGGAATTAATATCAATCTACTGTGATTAGATAGAACCTTTCTGTATAAATATGAATATATTATAATTTCTCTTCTGTAATAATTTTATATGCTTTTGTACTCCAGAGCGGAGCTCGGTGCCCGATATTGTTTATCAAAAGAATCATACACTTGAAGATATTCTCGAATATTGAACAAATCTTATTGGAAAATATCTTGCTCCCATTGACTTTGACTAATATAATAATCATTTCTTCCTACAGAAACTTATATTCAAATTGATGGACAAAAATATAGGAGAAGAATCTCATTGTTACTTTTTAGAATATTTTAACCTATGGAATTTAGAAATACAATTATGGTATCTCGTCTTTATACAAACAGGATTGCTGTATCAGATTTGGAATATGGATTTTTACTTTCCTTGTCCTATTCCATAGGTAAGGAAAGTATTGCTTTCCGAAAAAAATTAAGGTACCCCAATTTCTAAATTTCTATACGTTTCAAGGTCCCCTGAGTCCAAAAACTGGTTTTGGGTATTGGTCTGTATGTGTGTGTGTGTTGTGTGTGTGTGTGTGTGTGGTGTGTGTGTGTGTGGGGTGTGTGAGAGTGTATGAGTGTATGTGCGTCTGTGTACACGATATCTTCTCATCTCCCAATTAACGGAATGACTTGAAATTTGAACTTATTGTCCTTCACTATAAGGATCCGACACGAACAATCTCGATCAAATGCAATTCAAGATGGCGGCTAAAATGGCGAAAATGTTGTCAAAAACAGGGTTTTTCGTGATTTTCTCGGAAACGGCTCCAACGATTTTGATCAAATTCATACCTAAAATAGTCATCGTAAGCTCTATCAACTGCCACAAGTCCCATATCTGTAAAAATTTCAGGAGCTCCGCCCCATCAATGCAGATAGATTCCCAATTATCAGGCTTCAGATACAATTAACACAAAAAAAATTTAGTGAAAAAGATTCAGCATGAATATCTCTACAATTAATGTTCAGTAACATTTTCACCTAAAATTGAAAACAAGCTTTAAATTCGAGAAAATGTGATTATTCAATTGCAAATTATTGTTGATTCTATTAAAATATTCACTATGAAGAGATAGCAGACCTCATGTGTGTCTCCAGCGTTATTGCCCTGTCACCAGCTGGCTCAAATAATTGGAAATAAGCTCGAAATTCGAGAAAATGTGTCTATTCAATAATGCAAACGGTTGGCAACTGTTGATTCTATTTAATCAGTCACTAAGATGAGATAGCAGACTTCGTGTGTCTCCAGCGTTATTGTCCTGTCACCAGCTGGCAGATCTTTGAATAGTAGACTGGAGATGCGCGTGTACACTAGCGTCAGGTGATAAATTTTCATAACGGCAAGGAAAGTTGTGTGAGTGCGCCACACCAGATTTTCAATTAAGCAGTGAATAGTGCTATAATAATGTATCATAAAATAGAATATAGTACCTTCTAGAATTCATAAAATATAAAAAACAAGTATACAAATAGTAATATTGTTTTTAAATATTTTATTAATTTTAAAGGGTACTATAATTATATTTTTAAATACAAGAAAGTAGCCCTGAATTCATACATTTGGGAAAATAATGTATGAATAACTCAAGATGGAACACTTCAAATATATTGAAGGGTTATCTAGAATTGTTCGACATCTCTGAGAAGACATGGAATATCCCCTGAAGAGTTATCAATTAATTTTCACAGAAGTAATACAGTTTGAGTGATTATTCTCTTTGAATATATAATTCAATAAAAATCTAGCACGAATTTTGTAATATAATTTTCTCCTGAACTACTAAAAATCTGGTGTGGCGCACTCACACAACTTTCCTTGCCGTTATGAAAATCGATCACCTGACGCTAGTGTGCATGCGAATCACAAGTCTACTTAAAACAAAGATCTGAGCCAGCTGGTGACAGGACAATAACGCTGGAGACATAGTGAGGTCTGCTATCTCCTAATAGTGAATGATTTAATAGAATCAACAGTTGTCAACCGTTTGCAATTGAATAATCACATTTTCTCGAATTCCGAGCTTATTTTGAATTTGAGATAAAAATGTTACGAGACACTAATTGTAGAGATTTTCATGCTCATTCTTTTCCACTTGGATTTTTTGTTTAAATTGTATTTGAAGCCTGATAATTGGGAATCTAAATCTAAATTGCATGGATGGGTCGGAGCTCCGGAATTTTTACAGATATGGGACTTGTGGCAATTGATAGAGCTCATCAATGGACTATATTAGGTATGATTTTGATCGAAATTGTTGGACCCGTTTTTGAGAAAACCGTGAAAAAGAAAAAAGAAAATCGCGAATTAGAAATTGGGGTACTTAATTTTTTTCGGAAAGCAATACTTCCGTTACCTATGGTAATAGGGCAAGGAAAGTGAAAATTGGATTACAGGCTTTTGAAGAGAATGAAGTGGAACAACGCAGCAGACAGACGTCTGCAGTCGGATGAAGGAAGAAATATTCCTGGTGTTCGAATATTGCATCGCACACAAAGAAATAACCGTCTCTCTACATAATTATGTCTACTAATGTCTGCTTGCAGACGTCTGATTTTTTCTCTGTACGTCTGTCTACTGCTGTCAGTAATAATAATATCGTGTGACCTGGCTGGCTCAGGTCTGGTGTCAGAGTTTTCAGGTCGCAACTGATCAATTTCAGGGCCTCTGACATGACCTAACGACTGCTTTTTAGGCAGCCAGGGACGACGGCTTAACGTGTCCATCCGAAACACGGGAGTGGCCCGAGAAAAATATCTTGCCCGGGCTGGGATTCGAACCCGGGCCTTTGGATTACAAAGCCAGCATCTAATCCACTCGACTACGGCCACTCCAATGTAAGACTTTACTGCTGTCAGTGTTCTCTTAAATACATTGTGGATGAGAATTAACAAATTAGCATTGTAACAACATGACTTATAATATTAAATACTACTAATTTGTATTAACAAATTAGTCAAGTACGGCATGAACTGTAATTCTCAAGGAAACACAGGTTCCCTGAAGGTGAACCAATTTAATTTCTAATCGAATGAAAAGATTCTGTTGCTTAAGCCGCCATTTTGTCACACCGTTGAGTGGGAGGAGACTGTCTAGCTAGGTCAATGGCAGGCTTCATGCCCTCGACCAATAGCAGTACTCACCTACTAATATAAATTCTGCTGCTCTTGTATTTAGTTTTAGTTTATCAGAGATTGACAATGGTGTAATAACCGAAACGGTCTTTCTTATTATCAATAAATCAGTGGTTTTTGACAATTTCTTTGTCTTTTTCATTCAATATGAATAATTACCATAATATCAACTTCTCAACTACACAAAAAGTAATTTCTAATCAGTGACAAAAAATCAATGACAGGAAACAAAATGGACACTTCTCCCGAACTTTTCTTCCGACATTCCATGCTTTCCCGGTAGGTAGTTAAAAAGTCTTAGGAGCCGATAAGGGAAGTACAATGGAACAAAACTCGGATTGGCGTCTCCAAGTATCCTCAAGGATTTAATAAGGAATCTTAGACTGTGTTGGAGTGGGCTCGACAAGAAAAGAATTCCGGCCAAGAGGGAGGGGAAGGAAGAAGATAGAAAAGGAGGGAAGAAGAATGAGAAGCGGTAAGGAAGTCGAGCGAAAGATAAGTTTAAACAATAACAAAAGCGCACGGACACGAATAAATGGAAAAAGCTGTTGGCTTTTTCATCGGGAGTCTCTTTACTTCCCCTGCAGCTTAAGTTCATTCAACGTTTCCTTATTGAATGATTGGCCAGTGGATGTGTTGAGCATTGAATGGAAAGAAAGGAACACTGCGAGGCTACAAAGCTGCAATTGACGACTGCTTCCCTGTGCTTTTTCCTTCACTAAATCTGGAGGAAACGTTACAGAGTTTTCTCCACTTTAAAGATAATCTAAGCCGATGTTTTAGTGGTTTAGCTATGTTCATTCATAATTATTCTGCGATGTCCTCAATTGACTACCAGATAATTAGTTACTAATAGCGTAGAGAAACAATAGCGTAAGTAGATATCCATGGTATAGGGAGTTTATGTCGCAACTTACTGTTTCTCAAGTCGATTACTATCGATTATTGAAGATTTTTACTGTTTTGGCCGGGTGAGAGTGTATGAACGGCATAATATGAAAGACTACAGCGTCACACACCTTGTGGGAGGAAAGAATACGTGGACTATCAGCTTGAGATAACAGTAAAAGTTGCGACATAAACGCCCTATACCATGGGATATCTACTCAGCTATTGTTTCTCATGTAGTAGTTATAAATTGGTATCAATGATAGATAATTAGATTAATTGAGTAGAAAATATGAATCAAATATTGTAATTTATCGTTATTCTTATTCCGAAAGTGTTCATAATCTACCAAAATTGTTTGATGGATGGAGGAATATAACTGCATATTCCTATGAATAGCAATATCCTATACTTTTAAACGAGCAATTTCTGTTTATATTATGTTTAGATGTTTGTATTCACCGGATCTTGAAAACGGCTCTAACGGTTCTCACGAAATTCAGAACATAGTAGGTATATAATATAAATTCGATTGCACTAGGTCTCATCCCGGGAAAACTCGCTGAAGATTTATTCATCCTTGGAAAAACAGCTGGAAATTTCGTTGTCTGTTG